>NW_028301540.1:22847500-23070000 GCF_042242905.1 Orbicella faveolata
AGGTTCATAAACTCGCAAAAAAAGAACGAGGCCAATATCCAGCCATCTTGACCGAACAAGCTTGGTCAATAAAGGATTTATTATATCGCTGTTGCGGAAATTTTCCTTGCGGGACACGGCGGGTAGTCCCGAGCGGGCAAGATAGCTCCATCTTGCCCGCTCGGGTAGCCAATCACAGCGCAGGATTTGATTCATCTTGCCCGCTCACGGAGCTAGCCATATAATAAGGGACAATAATTCTATTTTTAGAACAAATTGCGCCATCACCTGCGGCACACGCGCGTACATGCTGCGAGGATTTCTGCGGATGTCGCGCGGGGGAAATGGCGTCCGAAATTCCGAAATGTTTCATGTTTTTGCCCCACAACTCAACGCGTTTACGTCTGTTGGAATTTTGCTTAAGTATTTTCGTCGTAAGCTGCTCCAGTTTGAGTGAAGTAAGACAGTGTCGAATTTAGGTATGTTCCGCTGTAAGCTTATATATATCGCTGACCAAGTTGTGTTCCGACGGATGCTTCTTTTACATGAACTGTACATCATTCCACTTTAAATTTCACATATGTTGAAGATTAACAGCTTTTCCATTACACAGCAAAAAACTAGCTGGATATATTTAGATATAGCAGAGCTTCAGGACTTCATAGTTTCCTAGGTCCTCTTGCCACACGCTTGCGAGGAATTTGCCAGTCTATCGCGACCGAAAAGTAAAACAAAATAATTGCTAGTTTGAGTTTCGCTTGAATTGTAAGCAACACTTGATGTTTCACTGGCATCAAGGTCCAATAACTTTACGTCCGTAGATACTGCTAAGTTTTACTCGTGTAAAAATCCAGTAAATTCTGTGTTGTCGATGAATGAGAGCGCCCGCCGATGCGTGTTTTGTACGATCAGTAAACATGACAAATTGTACTTCCGCCGCAATTTCGTGTGAAAGCGTACATCGAACTCAAACAATAACTCTATAGTTTTTAAATATGTTTAAGATTGATAAATGTTTGAGAACATATTAAAAGCTAAGCTGAAAATATGTGAATAAAGCAGAAATAATCAGCGAAGTTTCGATGACGCTTTCTTTAATCAACTTCGAATAACGATTTCGATTTCATTGATCGAGTTATCAAAACTCGTTGTCTATTTTCATTTTTCGCTGTATAAAACTTCACTATGCTTATGTTGAAGAACACACATGATGTTAGTAGCCTTTTTTGCGTTCGTGAAATTTGTCGAAGCATCTCAGCACAAAAGATAACGAAAGAAATCTTTGTCAAGATTTGTTGACAACTGAAAACACCGACTCGGACTTGAAAGTGCACGAGCTGCACTATGCAAATGAGCTAATTGTACGCGTCAGACTTTCCTTTCAAAAACTTTTGCAAACTCACCAAACAAGCAGAAGTTAAACAATAAGAAACCATCAAAACAGGTTTTGGTTATGATTAACCATTGTCTGAGAAACTCACAAATTAACTCGATACCAGAGTAGAGAGTTTTCTTGCTATATTCTTAAGTCAAAACAAACGCAAAAGTATACGCGTAAGCTTACAACTAGCAGATAACTAACAGATCTTATTATTCATTCCCAGCGCGAGATTGAAGTCTTGTTTTCGACCCTGAAAAACCCACCTTTTCCGTTAGCTCAGAGCATAAAACTACATATAAGCGCCCTGGTTCGTATTCGCTGCCTTATCCCCTGCCATCGCTGTGAAAAATACGTAAGATAATCTTTCAAGGTCTCTCAACTCTCACCATTTGATCACGCAACGTGACAGCATCCACACGAGAGCCCCCGACATGTGCGTGGATCCGCGCGGATATATGACGTCAGGATGGCGCAATTTGTTCTAAAAATAGAAAAATTGTCCCATATCATAGGTACGCGCGAATCCCGAGACTTACGGTCTCCGTCCCCGATTATGGCTCCTGATGTAAATGAATACAGATTTAATTATGGCCAGGTCATCATGGACATTTTTGGGAGAAATCCGGAGCACCCTTCAAGGTGCCACTTCCGGTTGCCTTATGACCCCGCTGTCAAAACGAAAAGAAACATCCCGCTATAAACTTGGCACTCTCTCCTCCGCAGAGGTTCCCAATGGGGCTTTCGTTGTAAAAATCCGCTGGGCAAGGTGGGTGCAGGCGCAAAAGAACGGGATCCACTGAGCGGGGGGCAGAGGCTCTCGCGGCCGCTCTCGCCATTTTATTACGCCTGCACTCACTACGTACAGCGGACTCTCCCCACCTAAAACCTGTCAGAGCCTCTGCGGAGGAGAGAGAACTTGGCATACTTATTGCCATATTCCCACGCCCTTCTGGACATACCAATCATAGTCACCAAACAGGAGAAGCTTTGGTTGATCATGCCTGGGCAAAACGTTTTGTGTAGCTTCCCAGACTTACAAAATTTAACTTCTACTTCCACTTGAGCAATTCAGCAATGGTTACCAATTTTGGAGTTGAAACCTTCTGAAAAGGAATAATCTTTTATGGAATCACCCTACCCCTCCCTAGCCAGTGGTTGGGAAGCGACCTAAATTGGCTATGATCGTCATAGGCGACGAGTGCGTCGGTGTGTATCGAAATGGTAAGCCCTCTTACGTTTAGCTGACCTTTTTTCTTAGCAAAAAGTGTGCTTTAAATTTGAAAGTTACCACTACTCCTTCAATGAAGTATGAACCAAGGCAACGCAAAGTGGCTTGCTTGCTCGAAAAGCCGATTTATGTTGGCATTTTTCTTTCAGACTTCTGTCTATCTCCAAATGAATTTCAGTAGTTTACATTACAATCACGAAAGTGAAACATAATGTTCCTTCGAGCACGAGCTATATATTGTATATCTGAATGATCTGGCTATTTTCACGGTTTTAAAGGTGTATTCCGGTATTAACCAAGAAAAAAATGGCCGGTGACTTTGAGTATCAGAAGTATGTTGATTTCAAATTCATTTTGACAGCTCACAATCTCAGAGTGCAATAATGTTAACATGTCTTTGTCTTGTAACTTACGTAGAAAACGTCCGCGGGATAGTTTTGAAGCCATTAAAAATTTAATGCTTCTCAAATCGCAGCTAATCTAGCGTTCTTTACTTGAAATGTACAGGCCTACGTATCGACAGACGCTGTTGGAAATGGTTCAACTCTTCGTCAGAGTGGAGGTGGCTTAGTCAAGATTCCGTATCGTATTTTTGTCGGTGGAATTGCGTTTAATGTAAGTAGCTGAAGCTCTTTTTTAAAACCTAGTTTAAATATTTCCTTGCAGATGTGACAAGATCGGGCTTTTGCGAAATGCGACGCTTTCCAAATAAAAGTGGAGTTTAACGAACCGGCGCGCAATTTTAGCAGCAACGGTCGCGGTTTCTTTAACTTACAGTTAACAGCTGAGTTTGTGTCGCTTTGTTGCTGTTTGTTTTTTAGACTACGAAAGAAGAACTCAAAGAGTTCTTCAGCAGATATGGAGCTGTTCGAGACACCAAAATTATCAGAGACCAGGAAGGATTAAGTAAGGGGTAAGTCCTTTTAAAGTACTTGTGGCTTTGAAAAAGAAACTTTTGTCAATCACAGTATGTCGAAGTGTTTGTGGGCTTCTTCCTACGCGCGTACCGGTTAGAAAACAGCCCGTTTTCTTTTCTTATCACTGCGATCTCATTGTGTATGAATTGCAGCAAAAACTTCTAAACTAACTATATACCACTCAATCAATTACTTAATCTCTGAATTCTCTGAACTCTGACAATGGGTTCAAACTTTAATTGTACTTTACATCTCTTACCACTAAACAGCAATAAACCTTAAACGACTTTCTAACCAACAAAACAGAAGTTTTTTCCTTTGCGTGCAGCTGTTTACAAGTTACAAATAATGACCGCTTTTTTAGAATGTAGATAAGTGACACGTTTTACAAATCAGCTGTGATTAGAATCGCCATTGCTGCCCGCAATACTTGAGGGCAAGTGTCAAGTGTCTGCCCCGAAAAAAACTCATTATTAAACTTCCTTAATGGTAAGTTAAAGTTAAAACGCAGCAGTTGTTGCTTGTATAGCCTGAAATCTAATTACTAGAGAAAACAAACTGGCACGGAAAAACCGTAAAAGAACCTATCAAAGTGGGTATTATAAATCAAGGCTGGTCTGAAACTTTCAATATCTGTCAATGTTTAATTCCGTAGATACGGTTTTGTAACATTTTACCGAGAAGAAGACGCCCAAAAAGTAATGAATATGGTAAGCTACTTGAGTGTAAAGGTTTTGAGAACGAGTCGGCCCCAGCGGGGATGATGACAATTTATCAATTATTCCGATCTTTTTAGTTTCCGATGTTTGTTTATTTTTATTTCTCAGTCAGTGGGGGAATGCCATTGCTCGAAAGACCTGCTCACATTATCCTGGAAAGCCTGGGCAACGTACCAAGCATGGATAGAAAAATTCAACACTCTTTTTTATTCTCTCTTTCTAAAACTTTCTGCTCTCCAGAATAGTCGAAACAAGTCAAATTTTCTTTATGTCTGTAATGAAGGCAGATAGTATCACTTGCTTCTTTTCTTTACTTGTCAATAAACCAATTGTACTTGCCACACGTGATTAAGGTAAAATCCCTAACCTTTTTGAAGGATTGAACTGACTAGTGTACCACCCTCCCAAAGCGCGTAAGTCTGCAAAAAAACCCGAGGTCTAACTTGCTTTTACTGCTAATAAACGAAGTAAAAACGCAACGCTGATTAAACGGGAAGGAAACTTGGTCTAATGGTTTGAACCCAGCAGTATCGCGATTTCTAGTTTGGTCCTTCAGATGAAGATAGTTCTGAAAAGAACTTTGTTCCGAAAAAAAGCCAGCTGCGTTCGGAAGTCATCTACAGAGTCAAGTAAAGAGCCTGCGGAATAAAGGTCATGCCTTTTTGTTATATGATTTCCATGCCGTTTAAAATCAGCACCTTCTTCTTCTGCTGCTGCTGCTGCTGCTACTTGCCTACTACTAGATTCGGCATCCTTGATGAGAGAAGCCAAAAATAAGGGAGAGAGGAAAATGGCAACGCTCATTGATGTGCCAAAACACGAGTGAGTAGGAAGCTTGCCTACTCATTCATTTTCTTCTCTTTCATATTTTAGGGAACAATTTTTTTCAAAGAGAAAAGGCTGAATATATCAGAGGCTTACCGGAAACATGCATTGGTAAGTTTTAACAGGTGCACGAGATCAAGTTCGGGCGTGAGACCCAGGCAAATCGTCGAACTTCGCGTGAGACGAACTAAATTGCAGTTTGAGTCAATCCAAACGGGTAAAGCTCCACCGTTGGGTCAAACGTCCACGTTCTATCAGTCTGCTTCAGACGGATAAATTTAGATCGTTGGTCGATCTAAATACACTCGAACAACTCAGTCGAACAACTCAGTCGAATTAAACGTCCAACATGAACTTAATTCGCTCAGTTAAGTTCGTCTCATGTGAAGTTTGACGTTTGGCCTGGGCCTGAGCCTCCTTAGCCCGTTCCAGGCGTTTAGTTAGTTTGGGCGCAGCGTGAAATGGCGCACCATAAAAATGGCTGGGGAGTTCGCTCCTCGCAATATTAGACTCAAACACCTAGAAGAGTCTATAACCCCTTGTCACGCAACCTTTTCTCCCCAGTTCCTTGGGCATGAAAGATTGCGTAACAAGCCATAAGAACGTCTGCGTGGGAGGCTGTCGTGTTATTAGCTTTTTGTGTACATTTGAAGTTACTGCCAGACCTTGTAGAAATGCTTTATCGAAAAGCAACCAGCGCGCCGATTTTTGAGGCAAAGTACTTAGTGTAAAATTGCGACTACAAAGCAATGTTCCATTGTACTGTCTATTCAGACTGTTCCTAAGCAAAAAAAAAACAAAAAGGAATTTACCGAGTTAATATTGTGTTTATTCTTTAACTAGACATAAGGGAGCTGTGGCCGGCTGCGGTTTCATTCTAATCTTCCAAGGGACAGATTAGATCTGATATTCGAACGAGCAGCGTCTACAAGCAGTGTCTGTGTTTTTTTTCTCTTTATCAGTCAAACGTTACGCGAAATCCCTCTCCTCTGCGTCCCTCGAGCGTGACGTGAAATAACGCGTGAAAGGAATTCGCCGTCAGTAATAAACGAGCGGCAATCTAGGTACGATTTGCAAGCGTAAGTGCCTTTATGAATCGTTTGGACAGACAGCCAATATTGCAGAAGAAGGCGAAACAGTACCCGCGGAAGATACATTGAAGGTTGCTCTGACTGAAAAAGATATAACTGGTGCAAAACGTCCTCTCAAAACTGTAGAGCAATGCAGTGTTGTGCAATTAAAAACTTGGTGTTCGTTCGTGTGACGCTCAAGGAACTCGGAGGGAAAAAGAGGTGCTGCTCGTAATCTAATGCGACCAGGAATGTTCCATTCAGTACGCGCAGAAGTATGTATAGAGCTGGGGTACTGTCTCTTCTCGGTTTTTGCTCGGATGTAAACTTTGGTGCGTAAATAATCACCCTGCACTAATTTCTGTGCGGCTCACGATACGGAAATAAGCGGCAGTAACTGAGCATATTCTTACCGGCCGAAGGGAATGGTTGGGTTAAAGAAAAATAATTAATAACGGTGGTTTGCTCTTTTGTATGTACTCTACCATGAGACGCTAAAGAAAAGAAATGATTTGTTTTATATTTTCAGCCAAATCAACAGGTAGTGACGATGCCTATGGCAGGTGAGATGTTTGACAAAAAAAATACTGAATAATAAATGAAATAACTGCCAGTAAAGTAACTACTTTTTGTGCGCACTGAACTTATATTGATCAACGTCCCACAGTGTGCATTCTGTTTCAATTATTCCAAACTTTTAGCTATCCCAGGACTGTAAAATATTTCTTTGATTCGTAAATACTTTATATGTGCAATTTGAAATAGACAGACATTTTCCCTGAGAAGTCCGGAGAGGTTTTAACAAAGCACTTTATAAACACTTGTTTGAGGGGCCAATTCATATTATCATTAAGTCATACCTTTAGATGTGTTGATTTGGCGCCTTGTTTCTTCTTTCTCAGCTCCTACCTCTTGGACATCTGCCTCTAGTACTCCAGTGTATTACACTACCCTAAACCAGGTACGTGCACGCTAATGACCCATAGAGCTAGGCTCACTCTATAGATGTCAACAAACTCTGCGACCATGACGTACTACGTACTTTCCACAACTCTGCTGAATCTGCTGAACAGCGAAACATGAAATTCATTTGCGGGCTTTAACTGTGCTAAAATCGTGTATGTGCTCGTTTTGTAGTTTTAGTCGTTCAAAAGCGATCCAAACTTATTCACTTATTACAATAGCGGAGCTCCTGCGCGTCGAAGGCGCGCGAGCGGAGCCCCATACCTTAGAAAATTTGGTAAGCGATCGATCTGAAAAATTTTGGCTGTCACGTGAGTGTCCGTACGTACGTACGTACGTCCGTCCGTCCCTCCGCACGCCAAAACCTTGAGAAAACTGAGAGAGTAGCACCATTACTATAGCTACATCTTTGAATTTGGGCGTCCACGCTATTGTTGATTGACAGCTGTCACAACAAGCTATCTGCTGATCAGTATCAAGACTATATCGCGGGCTCAGGTTTAGACAAGCAATAGACTGCAAGGCTGATACTACGTGAAAAACATTTAGAGACACCAACATGACAAGAACCGATAAAGTAGGATCGCAACAGTGGACAGCTGTTTGGCCCTTGTTGGGGCTCGTCAGCACTGTATAGCGAAGATATGTAACGCCAGCGCAAAAGCCAACGCACGTAAATTGCAAAATGACCCCTGCACTATATCAAGTTCCGTACCTTGAACTCACTTGCGCCCCGAAACACGCGTTGCCACATCACGTGTTTCGGCGCGCAAGGAGACAAAGTGTCAAAATTGGTGTCTCGAACAGCAAAAGCCGGAATAAATGTGGCTGGACATGGCCAGCCTAAACATTTAAACATTCAACCGCATGGCCAGTACCATGCTTAAAAAACGCAGCATATCGGATATACGTATCCGTTTAGGCTGGCCTTGTCCAGCCACATTTATTCTTTTGCTTTTCGAGACACCAATCTTGACACTTTGTCTCCTTGCGCGCCGAAACATGGTCTATTGCTTGTCTTCATACATTTTTTTGGCTGATCAGATCTCTTGTAGATCCTACGTTGGCAGCCTGGTTTCTCAGGTTTAGAGCTCATCGAGGTTGTGTGTTTTTTAAAGTTGACCGCTGACCAGTTACTGGTTTACCGATTGGATCGCGGGCTCAAGTCACGTTATTTTTCTGGGAAAGAAGGAAGGATTACTCGCAAAGGCAAAATTTCGGCGCGAATTAACCCCTGGCACGTTGTCGACTTTTCTTCTGACTTATTGCTGGTTTTCAGTGTCACGCAATTCAAAATAGTTCAAAATAAAAATCAAAACCGGTCAATAGATAAAGTCCAGAATCTGGGAGATGAAAGAAGGTAAATATGCAGACTCTCGCCAAAATTCTGGTCACAGCAACTTTTCTTATGCGAGATATGCGGAGAAATTTTTTACCCAAATTCATAGAGATTTGTATGGAGACGCCATGCTGGTGCCCATCTGTATGGGCACCAACATGGCGGCTGGAAACCAACAGAAACATCTGTCACTGAGTTTTGCTACAAAAGCGTGAATTTATCCCTCGAGGAACTCTAAAACATTGAAATAACACTTTCTCGAAGACATGAACTGTTCAGATAGCCAAGTTCCCCTAAATAAGTCACCTTTTAACCATCGTGACAGCTCTCTAGGCCGTCATGTAAATGCAGCGTCACGCAAAAGCTTAGAAATTCAAGCGTAGTATATCGCAAAACCAAGAACCCATTCGGAGCGAAAATTTGTATGAATATTAGTTTTCAACCGCTCTTGTACATCGTTTTAGTCAAATCTCCGGAAGATCAATAGTTCTGTAGTTCGAATTTTAGTGACGTCATTTCAGAACCAGCTATTCCTGGTACAATCGTCTCTTGGAAAGTCCCTGATATATTGCATACGTAATTTCTACAATCTTGGTTAGGCTTGTTGGGTATAGTTTGTTGAACAATTACATGCTCAAAATTGATCGTTTTTTGAGTTTCTGATCCAAGAAAAATAATCCTCTTTTTCCTTTATCGTCAGTTATTGCTATCAGGAGCTCCGCTTTTAGGCTTGGCTAAATCTACATATTATTTATAGAGAGAATTTGACAATTGTTAGGCCCCGTTCTTCGAAAAACGTTAATCTGGGATTGAAAGCCTGAGTTAAACAGTTTAGTCCGGCTTATTATCATTTTAACAACAACTTGATCGCAGTCTTTGGCGTCACACATAGAGGAGACTGCTATCCTTTTTGAAACTATGGGATTTCTTTCCTTTGCAGGCACCCCAGATACCAACGATACAGTTACCTTCCGCGAGAGCTTTGTCCTTGGTACCAGGAGGAGTAACAGTCGCTCATCAGCCTGCCGAGATCGCGCCACAGTATTATTATTTATATTATTAGTGTTGTACTTATCACGCGGTATTGCGGGACGTGCAATAAAAACGTCTGCATTGCTACAACCGATGACCGAAGTAATTAGGACGGTTCGTAAAATCTCGATACGAGAAATACATTTTAATTTTAACTAAACTAACGCCACGCATGAGGTTTTGTTGTTTTGCCCCAATCCCCCGTATCAATGTGTATGATCTACTGAACAATACGGTGTTACGAAGTCTTTGGTAAGCCACAAGATCGAGTAAGAAGGAAGGGGAGGGGAGGTTAGGCCTTCTTAACACTTTTGTCGTTGGTTGTAGTTAAAAACCAAGGGTTGAGTACTGAAAGAGAAAAAAGCTTGGCCGTTTTTTCACCATTTCTGTCACTTTTTGGTCTGTCGTTATTGGACTACAAACTGAGCGGAATTTCAGCTCGCATTAGATATTCTTGCACCTCTTTACAGCTTAACTCTCTTTCCTTTACAGACGATAATAGAAAAAGGCGTACCGTGTAGTTATAGAAATGTCAGTCACTTGGCTCTCTTCGTAAAAAAAAAAATTATTGAACTAGACCGAGAGATGTAGTTTTTTCACAAGGGGGTTCTTGCCCAACAAAAATTAAAAAAGACTCGAGGAGAGCGAGATTTTACTCAGTTGCAACCATCGACTCCATCGTATTATTTTCGGCCGGGACGTATGAAACGTCAATTTTTCACAGCTAAAATCTCCGTTTATTCTTCGCGTTATCTGAGTCTCTTTCTGTTATCAGACGTTATAAGAGACATTGATTTCGCGCAAGCCCTGCCGGTGAAGTTCGTCTAGGTGCAGATGACCTACATTCGGTCTACAGGGTTCTCGCCAAAGCCCTGTAACTGAATTTAGTAGATGGAGTTATTTCAACCCATCGCTAGACACCAGTAAGTGGAGATCTATAACGTCAAACTGGAGGAGAAAACTGTAAATAAAAAGCCACCAAAAAAACTATCGTATGTTTGACTGAGCAACATTAAAGGGGCAGAGATACATTCAGTAGAAATGTTCCAACGTGTGTCCCTCTTCCCCATAGACCTTCTAACATTGTCAAAAGTTACATTTGGTACTGTCCTTGTAACTTTATCCTAAGGATACTATGATATTGGTAGTATACTGATGTTGTAAGCTTAAACTTAATGAAATTTTCTTTTACACAATCTAGACAACGACATACATGTTTGTGTGTTCCGCAATACGTTGCTACGTTTTTTATTGGTCTTGTAATGCGAAAGGTTTCCATAAAAAATGTGATTTATCTCATGGTAGAAGTATCGTAAGGTAGTTGTAGGTAGGATCTGTAAATAGGATTATGAAGATGATTTTTAGCCGTTATTCAGTGTATATACAGACTACTACTTTGCTTAGCTCCTTCAAGTCGCTTGAGATGCAAGGTTCGTTTGGTTGCCTTTTTTGTTTTAAAGAAGACTTAATAAAGGTACAGATATTTTTGTAACACGCAAGTTCTGTTGTTATTAACGAACCCTACCTTTCCCAGGTTATCCAGGACCAATTCTCTCTCATGAAATGTCAAATTTCCTCAGTTGCGAAAAATACTTAGAAGTATTTAGTATGAAGTCGATGATACGACGGAGTCTTTCTGGCAATACCTCGGCTTAGTCCCTCATCGCTCTTCGCTCAGGGCTCTATTTAGTGCTCTTTCGTCAGCGGCCAGCCGCAACCAGGGTCTTTCTCCTAACGATAAGGCAGAGGAGAGAGAGCCTGGGAACGAGGTTGTGACGTCTCCCGATAAAGTGTGTGTTCGTCGGGCATAACTTGCAACATCAGGCGTTCTCTTTCAAGTTGATGGGAGCCGGAGGGCATAATTGCGAGCGTTAGCTCGCCCTGAGTCGTTCATGATACGTGTTTTTCTCGCGTAACTGCCTTCTAGGGTTCTGCGGTGATAAACATGGCAATAAAACGCATGTTAAAAAAAACAAAGTTCATTTACTTGACGTTTCGTATGTTTCAACATACATCTTCAGAAGTGACCACTTTGATGTATTAGCAAAAGGTCGAACAGGTACACATCGCAAGATAAAAGAGACTCTTCTAATAAGGGAATTAAAACCTGCCCTGAATGATAATGTAAGCAGCGAAAAGCTTTATCTTTATTAGTTTGCATTGTTTATATGCAAATTTTTCTCAGCTTCTGTCATTGTTATTGTTAATTAGTTACTTATTTTAAAATATCAAAAACGTGTAATGGACGTCTTTATCTGGGCATGGTTTTCAAGTAGTTTAAGGCCTGGGTCAAAGGTTTTTACTGGTGAAAATAATTTATTAGTTATATTTCTGAAGGTATAAATGGCAATGGAACCAGATATAGCACACAGTTAGGTTTACGTTTTGACGTCCTGAACATTTTAAAGTAGAATTGGTACTTCTGACAGGTCACGTGACATCACGTTTAGCGGAAAATAGCCATTATTTGAGGAATTAGTGGCGGTTTTTAGTAATAGCATTCTGCAAAAATGCATTTTAGATGCAGGTCAATTATTTCCATCCTCTCACGTTTGGAATGACCGTCCCTCTTTTCACAGAAAAACTTTATAGGGTGAAAGGTCCCTTTTTTCAACAAAATTCGACTTTTGACCATTTATATCTTCTATAAACGAAATCAAGGTAAGAGAGATCATTCTAAACGTAGCAAGCTAGGTAATTTAAATTTGCATCACAAACGCTCATTTATTGATCAATAGAATGAAAATTCGCCAGCAATTCGCCGATTTACCAAATTTTAGCAAAATAATCACGTGACAAGTCACGTGGTCAAAATAATATGTTAAGGCAAGGCAGGACTTCGAGTTTTATAATCAGGAAAAAGTTCAGCTTGGTAAAACAAATGTAACAAGAGATATAGCTGCCCAACCATAATTCTACTTCACCTGACCCAGGCCTTAAACTACTTGGGTTCAGCAACGCGGTTTTCGAAAACGTTCTAAGAAAACGAAAGCTGATTCCGTGAGGTCCTTTTCGATGAAATTCGCTGTAGCTGTCGGCTGTAGGCACTAAGACATTTCCTGAATTCTAATTTGGCAGAGTGTTCGCGGAAACGATTTCCACCAGTGAAAGGTCGTCATCAGGTTCGTCTCTCATTTTGAAGACTTGAGGAAGTAGAGACAAATGACTTGCGACAGAACGTTACTTATATATATGGGCGGGGCCATAGCAAACGAGCCTGCGGTCAGCGAGGAACACAAATGAAAGCTTCTCTTGAACAGACCTTTATCACAGACCCTTTATCTCGCTGGTGAGTTTGACAGTAAGAGGACCGTGGAGTAGGAGGAGTTTTCCCGTAAAATAGCATTTGGACGTATTTTGCGGAAAGACGTACATGCGGTTACAAACTTTCGAATTCATTAGTGGGTTAGTCCGGATTTTCGACGCCAGGGAAACATGCAGCTTCTCCCTTTTTCTTTTCAACCAATACGCTAGAAAATCCGATGTGAACTACGATCAAAATGGCGAGTCAGATCATTCGGTTTCTTGGTGGTATTCAACCTACCAACCCAGAGTAAAGAGGTTTTTCGATTTTCCAATCAACCTGAAAACGTAGCTAATTTTTCTCGTTTATCTCTTGAAAAAAAAAAAAAAAGAACAGATTACTTAAGGCAACTTGACAACATGGTTTTTCGTTTCTCCAGAAAGATAGGTAACCGTAAGCCATCAAGAGACTATGATCTATGATCAAGATCATCGTTTTTTGAAGCCATATTGTTACCTCTATACAGGAGACCATGATCATTTTCTCTTGCTCTAGACTGTTAGATATTAGAACCAGATTTTTACCCGTCGATTTCAATATGGGTCGCACGATTTGTTCTTGATGAGCCTAAATCTATGGATAAGACTGGCTAGCGCGGCCCATCATAAAGTACGTACCTGTAGTTCACGGGAAAAGAATGTAAAAGATTACATCTTTGTTCCGGACATCGTTTTCTGGTCTACCCCTCCCTAGCACATGTCCGGTTTAGTTCCTCCACAGTTGCTTTGCATCATGGGAAGTCTCAATCAGGTGGGAATATATTTATTGTCCGATCCTGCTAAAGCGAAGTTCTGCGACCGACCCAGAAATTAGAGGATTTTTTCGCCACTTCCATCATGATTTAGCCGAAAACAAAGCGTTTATAGGTAGTAAAAACTATTATTCAAGATGTCTAGTCATACAAAGACGAAAAAGAAGAAGAGATTCAGGGTTATGAGCCAGAAAGTGAAAGTCTTTCGCTCCAAAAATCCGCTTCTCAGCGTGTTGATGTGGGGAGTCAGTCATTCGGTAAGCATGATTTCTGCGTTTGTTTTTTTCGACAAACTATTTTGATTTTAGCCTTAAGCTAGTGGCTTGGTGCTTTTTGTAGATCAACGAGCTCTCGCATGTGAACAATCCAGCCATGTTAATGCCTGATGACTTCAAAGCGTTCACAAAACTTCGCGTGGACAATCACCTCTTCAACAAGTAAGTGTTTTGAAGAATTACCGTGTGTTTATGTTTGGATCCTGTTATATTTTAGCATCATTATTGGTAGTGTAGGCGTTGTATATCTTACTTGGCAATGCTTGGATCGTAATTTTTGCGTTTCCGTTTCGTTTTCATGACTTTCTTTGTTGTAAAGTGCGGCTTGAAAATCGGATTAACACCGAGCTTCTGCGCGAGACGTGCGTGCAAAAAAGTGTCAGATTTTGAGCTCAATTCCAGAGCTCGTGGCTTTGCGTATTCTTTCTCCGGATGGAAAATAAAAATTTTGTTAACATCCTCGAAAAAGTGACTTAAATGTGACAATCTTTTGGGTTGTATAACACTGCTGTCCAACTTAAACTGTCGAAAAGGTTCTTCGTTTAAGTTTAATTCGGCCTAGGTTTCTGTCACCTGCAAAGCCAGGCATGAATTTCATTAGCCTTCATAATTGTGCGAGCTTTATCGGCTTTCAAAGCCTATCTTCATTGAAATCTTTATCTGAAAGGTGAATGTTACTGGTAGAAGCTGGCGAGATAAGATTTTAATTCTCTCATCATGCAAATTTTTAGTGTGAGCATTTATTGAAATTTTACTCTATATATTGAATTGCTGAATAATTAAGTTGCGGTAGAGAGTTTTCCCCCTGCTTGGAAAGTCTCTTAATTTTTAACAACAGTAATTTTTATGCATTCAAAGAGGGCAGTTGTAAGATTTATTTTAAGAAATTACTGCCCAAAAATCCCTTGTTGACATAATTATGCACTTTTCCAGCTTGAGTAATGTGTCTACTGCTAACTATAGATAGAAGCGGCGGTTTAAGATGTGTGCAATATTCATTATTTTCCTTTCATAGATTTGATTGATGTGCTCAGTAATAAATTTTGTTTCTTAAGGGCCTCACACTGTTCTAAGATAATGAGATGTGTAATTGAGTCAATTTTCTGGTTGAGTAGCAGGATATAAATATTGTACCTGTTTCAATGCTGCTGTTACAAAAAGTTGTCAGTTCTCTTTTTTCACACACCTAATCCAAAGCTGACAATACTTTGAATCCGTAAGGCTACTCCTAGAAATTAAAAGCTGATTTGTCAAAAACAGTCAGCTACATACTACAGTAGATTTGTTGGCACTGAATGTAATTTTCAAAAATGCTTTTCAGAAATAAGTGAAGCTCCAGATTGTTACTGTACCTAATAGTGAATACAGAAGCCACATACATGTATAGCAGTTCTCAAAACCTTTGTAGAGCTTCCAGAACACAAGATCTAAATATGTTTACAGAGTGGGCATTGAAAAGAAATATGACTTTGCCTTGGTAGGTTAAGTCAACCAATCTTGCTAAGGTCAAGAGATTTTTATCTTATAAGTATGAAATACTCTGATGTTATCGGAGAGCTAGTAGCACAGGGAGTTTTACAATAGCACTTTAAATTAAGTAGACACAAAGACTCTAGACACAACTTGAATTGTGGATGGCATTGAGGTGAATGCACTGAGCTTAGCTCTCAACCATAGACTATTACAGTGTGCTATTCTAGTACCTTCTTATGCACTGTCTGTTTCTTTTATGGTCAGAATTTCCTTCTGTTGTTAACATAATTTGTCTGTTGGCATATTTTATTAAATTCTCTCGCTGTACAGTTATTTATGTTTGGAACTTGATGATTGTGTACATTTGTATATTTTTTAGAAATCAACTTACTATTTTCTAGTCATTTATTTTTATATATATCTATATATACTGAAAATCTTAAGATTCATCTACCATACTCTGTTAAAAACACACACAAAGTACATAAGTTAAGTACAAACTGCTATGTGTTAGCTAAATTGTTTATGCCAACTGTGCAATCAACACTGGTACACTGGGGCATGCTATTGTAAGGCAAGCCCTATTATTTAAGTTTAGTTTTAATGAAGGAAAGCTAATGTTGTAGTCTTAATCCTGTCTAAAGACACTTGGCCAATAGTTTTAAATTTAATGGTTTTATTTAATGACACAGCCATTGGATGAAGATAGTGAACAGAGCTTTTGAACCTGAGTGGTGCTACACCACAGTATGTCTTTGGACTGGATAGTATTTTTCATGTGTCCTCCCAAACAGGACATACTGTGAATACTATAAATGTTCACATGGTCATTCTTTCTCTCTGGATATCCTAAACTGAGCTGTTGAATGGAGCCGAACGAGGCCAATAATAACATTTTTAGATGTTGTGTTTGTTATGTAGATCCAAGTTGTGTTTGGTAATGGGATGCATATTTCATTTTCAACATTTTAAGATCTTCTAGGGGTCACATACAAAGACATAGACTATGAGTCCTTAGTCCTCTTGCTTAGTCCATCATGCATGAAGCAAAAGAAGACCGTGAGGAAAAAATGGATATGCATCCTGGAGGCAAGATTGAAGCATGTGAAAGGAGCACACTTCTTGTCCCTGGGATTTTGCACTGCCATTTTTTCCTCGCGGTTTATTTACAGTCATGCTCAACAGACCAATGGAAAGAGGGACTACTCAAAGATTAACAACAATGTAGAGGCTAGAGGCATTATGTTTTCACTTTAATATATAGCCTACTTACCACTCCCTGTAGGGAAAAAAAAGTCTTACACTGAACGTTGACTATAGAGAATCTGCATTTGTGATAAATGTCTGTCTAAAACAATCTTACATGTACAACCATGACTTATAACAACTGGAAGTCAGTGCTGTTATCTCTGATCCTTGTCTGGAGTTAGATTTTTGTGATGGAGGATGATTGATGAATCACATAATATGGGATCCACAGACTTGACGTTCTCTTGTTTCACTTACTTGAGACAGACGGCTCTTTAATAGTCTTGATCACTAGCTGCCAAGCTGACAGCACCCTAAATCTGCTAATTTACATTTGGTTTTAAAACCACATTGAAATAACTTTATCGTGAAAAGATAAAGATGATTCCAATTCCATGTTTTGGGATGACAAGAACTTTTGTCGCTAGATTGCTCTCTAAGATGTAAACAAAATTCAAAGTTGTAAACTGATGCACAGAATAACTTTGCAATGAAGCCAAAACAGTATTTAGTTTCAAGCATCTTCCAAACTAATTTTTAATTTCCATAGATTTCAAGGTAGTTGTTGGTGTGCAGTAAGCCTGGATTTCCATGCTTTAAATGATTTTAATTTGAATTCCTGGTGCGGAGTGTTGACGTCAAGTTATCCAAATGAATGGAAATGGCATTATTTATTGATCAGCAAAATTTTATTGTATGGCAAATAGAACAGCAGGGGTCAATATGCCAAGATGTCTGCTTCCATCTCATGAAAAATTAAGTTTCGTATCCTTTTTAAAATTATTTTACAAATTTGTGTTGGCAGATACTGAATCATAATTCTGGTTCATTGTCATCTCATTCATCAGCATAGTAGGGTTCACCTAACCTGCAGGGTATCTTACATGTAATTTATACCTGATAGGTGCTTCCAAAGCTAATTGTGGCCTTAATTTAAACAATAATTCTAATGTATCAAGATTAAAATGCCTAAGGTTACTATATTTTTTGTAGCAACTTGCATTGTAATGTGGTGGACTTAAGGAAATTTGCTACTAAATTGTTTCTGTTTACTCACTGAATTTATAAAATTCAGGTAAGAACACCAGGATCACCTGGATAACAAATGTGTAAAATTACTAGTAGAATTTTCTTCTATTGTAGGCAAAATTGTAAACCAATTAGTCAAAAATAAATTGTTATTATTATTTTCTTTTTAAAGTACTAGTAAGAAGTAACAAGTTTTTTTGAAATCAAATTTTGAATTTTTTGGGCTTTTATTGAGCTTGTTTCCTACATTGTACATTTGCATGTATATGACTTCCAGACAGTTGGATTGTCAGTCCAAAAAATTCTGTTTCGTAGTGGAAACATACCTGTAGAGTTCTTTGCTTGATCCACAGCAGTCTTCTGTGAACACTGTCATGCAATCACAGAAAAACAACCATGCCCAATTTTCTGGAATCACCAGAGATTATTTAGAAAACAGGTTTTCCAAGGATCAACTTTTTTTTTTTGCAAAACAATCCTTTGATTCCAATTCTAATTCTAATTAATTTTGTCAAAATTCTTTTCCCCTTGCAACCCTTGTCTTGAATACATTTTTGCACTTTAGCATTATTTAAAAGAAAAAGTTTGTTAAAAGTAATTTCACTTTTTAAGATGACCATTGTGACATGACATGACCATCAGTATGTTTTCCTTCATAGAGAAAATTTCCCAAGCCATTTCAAGTTCAAAGAATATTGCCCTTTAGTCTTCAGACAGCTTAGAGAACGTTTTGGTATTGATGATAACCAATATGCAGTAAGTAGCTAATTTGTCATACTGTAATGTTTCTGATTGGTTTTCTGTGAAATGGTACATCTCATAACTGAGAAGTAAACAACTGGGGATGTTACCTTGATATGTACATTGTACCACTAAGTTTTTCGAATCCACTGTAAGAAAAATGATGGTAACTGGTACTTTTGTCCATAATTCTCAGTGCACAAAAACTTTAACAGCGCTCATAAATGTACAGAAAAGTTTTAAAACCTTCAAACCTAATATACACAGTGTCATTAGTACCAGGACAAATATTGCAAAAATAAGGCTTTCCATGTACTTCATGGGCTGTGGAAGGCTCACATGGTATATAATACCTTTTGTGGTAAAATGTACAGCCATCACTTTTCTTTAAACAGAGGACTGTACATGTATTTATGTCAGTCTGTAAACCAGGGAAACTTTGTGTAAATCAGGCTACTTTTTATTCATGTTGATTTTTTGCAAGTAATTTTATTGTCTTTTTGCTTATTCTTCCCACTCGCCACATTTTTCATACTGAATTTTCTTTCCTTGGTTTATGTCAACACCTTGTACCTGTGTAATTATATAATGATCCTAAAATCCTGAACAAGTGCTTTTCTGGTATGTTGCAGGCATCTTTTCAGTCATCACCTTTGGTCATTCCCTCACCTGGTCGCAGTGGTGCAAAGTTTTTTATCTCCAAAAACAGGAAGTTCTATGTCAAAACAATAGAAGGTGAAGATATTGAAAGACTTCACAACATTCTTCCACAGTATCACCATGTGAGTTGATCAATGTTGTTACAAACGGGAGAAGGCAGATGTAGTCCTAAATTCTGTTAGTAACTTTGAAGTAAATTTGCATTTTCCTCCCTCTTGTAATTCTATACATTGTCACATACACTATAAATGTTTTTTTAGCGTTGAAAGTTTGAACCAGTAATATGAATAAATTATCAACTTTAATTAAGAAATAGAAACATATGCTTTGTTTCTATTGAGGTGGGAATTTGGGAGAACAAGTAGTACTGTGGGGACATGAGCCAATAGATGAGTGTTTCCACGGATTTTGGGAGTTTTCCCAAACTTTCACAAGTGTTTCCATAACACAAAGAAAATGTTATATACTGTATCTTTTTTTAGAAAGCAGCCCACAGAAAATAGCAAACAATGTGACTACTGTACTACAACTTGTCTGTGTTTCTATATATAGATTGAAACAGGATTTTTAACCAATCAGCGCACCTATTTTCTTGGGGCTATTTTTTTAAAAAATTATACTCCAGTACATAAGTATACCTGTATTCTCTTTCAGTACATTGTAGAAAAACATGCAAAGACACTGTTACCACAGTACTTGGGTGTGTATCGGATTACTGTGGACAACAAGGAGACCTACCTTTTAGTAATGAAGAGTGTATTCAGCTCTAAGTTCAAGATACACAAGAAGTACGACTTGAAGGGCTCAACAGTAGACAGACAAGCCAGCTCCAAGGAAAAGGTGGGATTGTCTGTTAAGTGTCCATAATATTTGCTTTGATTTTAAAAATAATTCAGGGTAAGTTTGGGTAACTTACCCAGAAGATGACCTAGTGTCGAAAATGTTTGATGTTTTTTACTTTTTAACTTTTTTAGCCTTGTAAATACAAATTGTTTTATATGTTAAGTGTTTGCAAACAAAATACCATTGATTGGTTACTGAATATAAATCACAAAGCCTGTATCAGAGTTAGATGTCACATGGAAAATCTCATTCATTTGGTGCTTGACTTTGGTTTCTCAGAGCTCAAAGTTCAGACTACAAGTGCTCGTCTCCCTGGTTGATAGTCCAACCCTTTGAAATGTAGTGTCTGAATAAAAACTGTGTTTAAATAAATATCTAAGTCTGGTGATTATTTGAAAATTGCCCTTAGTGATCCATTCCAGTAAATCAAAAGGTGAGTTTGTCGGAAGGGGCTGGGAGCAGAATAATCTGTATGAAAACCAAAGAGAATTGGCCTGTCGTGTGTCACACTTTCAGGGGTTTAATTCATTAACATTTTCAGCAGGAGGGTAACTGGTTTTCACAGGCGGGCAAAAGAAATGATCTTAAATTCTTCATAAGAAAAACTTTCCACCAGGTGGTCAAAATCATCTTCACAGCCTGTCAATTTGCTTGGTGCCAGGCCCTTAATGAAATGGGCGTCCAGGCATCCTGTGGACGGCCACGTTTCAAAGAAACTTGTTTAATTTTTGATATGTTGCTTTATAAATTGCTCCTTTGAGCAGGCCCTATAGCACATTTTGGACACCCACTTTTCCAATCCCGGCTAAAAGCCTGTCTTTACATGTGTACCCACAAGTGAGTAATATGATCTAATTAATACAAACTTATGGGAGGACATCAAAAGTGTGCTATTGATGTGTAGTACTGTTTTAAAACTTGTTTTGGCTTTTTTCAGACAAAGGAGAATCCTACCTTCAAGGACAATGATTTCACAAAGGACAATGCAAAGCTACGCATTGGTGATGATGTCAAGAAAGACTTGCTACAAAGAGTCAAGGATGACGTAGAGGTGAGCTTACTTGTCGTTTAAACTGTTAGTGTTATGATACAGCTACAGTGTATGTCTTCTTGTACACAAGGGAGGTTGTACACTAAACACAACATGGTTATCTGAACTTGCTCCATATGCTTCCTTCCTGGTGTACACTCATCAGGCAACTTTTGCCGAGATGTTAACGGCAAGAAAAATAACCAGACTATAACTCAAAAGCTTTGTTGTTGTTGTTGTTGTTGTTGTTTCTTTCATGCAGTTTTTAACAAGTCTAAACATAATGGACTACAGCCTACTGGTGGGCATTCACGATGCTGAAGCTGGGAATGATGTTGACGACGTCTTAGAGGGTATAGACAGTAATGAAGACAGCGAACCTGAGTCTCCTCGTGAGGCTGACTCACCCCAAGAATCCGACTCCCCCGGAGAGGCTGAGATGCCGCTATCTGATACCCCTCCCACTACCCCTCCCGCTAATTTTAATGGTGCACGTGAGAGAAATATCAGTTTTGGCAGTAATGAGCTTGATGAGAGGGAGGATGATGATGATACAGAAGGCTTTCAAAGCATAGATGGTAGGTTTAATAAGTTGCTGGTAGGAATAAACAGTGACTCTGGCTTTCTGTCACAAATGGGTGTCCTGTGGACATTTATATTTGGAGATTCTTTATTGAAGAATAATAAGCAAATCAGAAATCTTCAACTGGATTTGCACTCAAAGCTGCAAAAATTTCTACTCTGCATTCTTCAATTTGCAAATTTTTTTAGTAGTACACCTCCACAACCCCGATAGGATGATAAAGTTTTAGATCCCATATGATATTTTGTAACCGCACTTTTCAAATCCTGCAGAAAATGTAAATATTTATGTATAAACCCTTGGGTGACAACGATTATGGGGGAACCGTAAATATAAACCTCCTCTTAAACTCCCTCTGGTTGCAAAAGAAGAGAAAAATGTTCCAATCCTGATTTAATCTTCCATTGCAGAAAATAGACGAGAGTTATATTACCTTGGAATCATAGATGTGTTGACATTTTATGGAGCTGGAAAAAAGGCTGCACATGCCGCTAAAACAGTGAAACATGGGGTGAGTACCAGTTTTCTCCCAGTGTGGCTCAATATGTGTAAAAACATATTTACAGCAGAGTCTGAGGTAATGATAGTGGTCATACCACTACATAATTTACTGGATAATTAACTCAGAATTTTGTCAGAGACCTTACATCACCCACCCGTGCTTACCCCTTCCCTTCTGCCCCAACCTCAAAGCAAGGTGTTCAGTATTCAGAGGGGGTTGGAAATTGGGAAGGGGTGTCAAGAAACAAGAGAATCTTTTGGAGCACTTTGGTTTTGCAAATAAGTAATGCCTGTCAAATCCTTGCTGAATGAGGTAAGCCAGCTGTTCTTAACTCGGTTGAAATTGAATTTTGGAGTGAATCTGATTTTGAGTAATATTGAACTCTTTATTTGTTAATTATTTTTGAGACTTGAAAGTACACTTCAATATTTCAGCTATATAATAAGACCAAACTATTGCTTGAGCACCATTTTGGTTATGTTCACTTGCCAGATGATTATTGTACAGGGTTATACATACATACATACAAACTTTTGATGCTCCCTAAGTGGGTTTTTCAGATCAGTACAATTACAATATTAAGTCAATTAAGTCAGTTATAAAATTCCACAAGATTTAGTTGTCATTCCTGGATTGTCCAGTCTTTCAATATTTGGTGATTGACCTTCTGGCAAAGTGGTTAAAACTTTGATGAACTGAATTTCTAGAATGTTTCATCCAATTTATTTGAAGTTGCTTTTCCACAATCTAAGTATTTTACCTTTGAGATATTGAGATACTGAGAAATACAATGTATAGTGTTATGTCCAAAAGCCCTGTAGGGACAAGAAGTGTTAGTTCAGTTTTGACCTGTCTCAGGGTTGACGGCTTAATGGTTCTTGCACTGGACTCCAGATCAAACAGTCTGCATTCGAGCCATGGCCAGGGACATTGTGTTGTGTTCTTGGGCAAGACACTTTACTCTCATTGCTGTGCTCCATCCAGGTGTATAGATGGGTACCAGCAAATTTAGTGCAGGGGGTAACCCTGTGATGCTAACTGTCTCGGGGTTGACGGCTTAATGGTTCTTGCACTGGACTCCAGATCAAACAGTCTTGGTTTGAACCACGGCCAGGGACATTGTGTCGTGTTCTTGGGTAAGACACTTAACTCTCATTGCTGCTCTCCATCCAGGCGTATAAATGGGTACCAGCAAATCTAATACAGGGGGTAACCCTGTGTTGGAATAGCATCCAAACCAGGGAGGAGCAGAAATACTCCTAGTTGCTTCATGTTACAGATGGGCCACTGGGCTTCATTGCCAACTTTACCTTACATTTGCCTTACCTCCCAAACTAACCAAATTTTGTTTTATGTGGTAAATGTAAAAATGATTGATAGAGGTAAAGTCTGCATACGAGCCAAGTGGCCCATCAGGCTGGAGCTTATCCCAGTTTCTGTAGCATGAAGCGACTAGGAGTATTTCTACTCCCCCTTGTATGGGATGCAAGTCCATCGCAGGGTTACCCCCAGCATTAAGTTCGCCGGTACCCATTTATACACCTGGGTGGAGAGAGGCACTGTGAGAGTAAAGTGTCTTACCCAAGAACACAACACAATGTCCCCGGCCAGGGCTCGAACCCGGACCACTCGATCCGGTGATGAGCGCACTAACCATGAGGCCACCGCATAGATGTAGATGTAGTGAATAAAATTGGAAATGGTTAAAAAACATTAAATGCATGTATTAAAATGTTAAAGCTCTCAGTGAATCAGCAAGCACTAAAAGCTAGCACTTAACATAATGCAAAAACATTTGTAGTAATATTATTGTTCACACTTGTTAGTAAACCTAATTTAATTCAGACTTTCTAGTGATAATCAGCTACTCTGCAAGAAATTTAATCCTTGGCGAATATGTGAATCGATAAGTTTGACTAGCTATGTTTTTCCTGTGCCATGTCACTTCTTGCTTTCATTCGTGCACTAAAATATATGCTTAAAATACTTGCACATGTTTTTCTTGAGCAGCATCGAGTTCTAAGTGTCGAGAATAACTTTACTGTAACTTATACTTGTTAACCTGGCATTTTGATAATCCGCCATGTCATGATTGAAGTGACATTCCCTGCCTTAGATTGCCGCAGTTCAGTGGCGTGTGAGTGTGAGGCAAATGACGGGGATTGCCGAGCAACCTGAGAATTCCTGGCTAACATCTCCTAGGGTAACTTGATCTCTTTCGAAATCTTACTAACTTAAATTTTCTTTCATCTGGTCTGGTGCCTAAGACTTTTTCTTTAATATCTTATTGATGTAATGTTTCTTTTCTTTTATGTGAGAGCATATAAATTTGTGTGGTTAAACACGTAATAGTAAACCTCAATAAAGGTCAAGGTTGACATTTTAATGATGTGATACACTTTTGTTGATATGGATCTTAACACCAAACTCTTATAATTAAAATATAATTAACAGTAAGTAATTTAACTAGTCTTTTACAGTGGGGACACTCAAACCGTGATCACTTGGTATTTGTTTGTACATTTTTTAGTGACTATGAGTGCATGCTCTTCCTTTTAACCCATTGACTCCTGTGCCCTAACCAGCTGTGATGAGCCTTGGCCTTTCTTCCACTTGTGATGTCATCACCCTTGACCAAAATTGGCATCATCTATGCTCAACTTCTGCAGGAGGAAAAGATCTTTCCAGTGATACCCAGATCATAGTGATCGGCCCAATGGAGCCCGAGATATGTACAAAAACGCTCAAAAAGTTGAGTGAAAAACTCAGAGCAAAATTTCCTGCCACTGCACATGGCTACTCCATGGCAAAAACTGCCTGTCTCGATGATGCTTTCTCAGAATGTTTTAAACTGGAAGCAAGCCCAGTAGAAGGTCAATCACTGCAGCAAAAAGAAAAGAAAAGAAGAAAAAGGAAAGGCAAAAAAAAAAAATTAAAAAATCGAAAAGCCTAAAGACGTAGGTCACTTTCTCGTCCAAAAAATTTTGATTTCTGAGCATGCCCGAGCAAAAATGTTGTAGAACACAATGCTAGTGGAAAGAAAGGCATGCTGTCATGTTGCAAATGTCTTTTTGGTAGATTGGAGCTAATTTGGCCCATATCCAGCCTGAAAATCGCCAAAATGTTCCAAAAAAATGCATTTTTGGCAAAAAGCTCCAGGAGTCAATGGGTCAACAAGAGTGTTTGTTTGGTGTTTTTACACTCTAAAAATGCTGACATTACACATTACATGGAGAGCCATCATGGGAGCCATCACAAGAGTCATCACAACAAAATGTACAAAATTTATGTCAAGTGTTCATGGTTCAAGTGTCCTCTATGTAAACTGACAATAAATATGTCACACAACTATATATTTTTTTAATCTTTACTCACTCCAACTCAGGAGGGGGGTACTCCCATTAAAACAGTGCTTTAGTTACTTAAATATTGACAGTTGAGGTGGCATGCTCAGTAGAACAAAAGTAATAACAGCTCACTGTTTAAATGCTAGCATACTGCATGAGCAAAGCTATTGTACCAGCAAGCCTTAACCATTATTGACAGCTACACATACACTGTAGCTGGACTGCTATGCAGAATAACAGCTGACGCAGGTTCTTTTCAGGCTGAGCAAAGTGCAATCACAGTGAACTAAAAACTCCACAATTTAATTAGCATTTGTTACCTACATGTACATGTGCAGATAGAATGTTGTTTGTTTTATAGCGTGTGACACCACTAAAAGTAACCAAAACTGGAAGCTGATTTGGAAGGTGGGGGGTGGACTGGGGGGTGTTTACCACTGGATCCTAGAATTTCTTATCCAGGACTGCACAGTAATTATTATAATTACTTTACAACCTGGTAAATTAATGCCTTTGTCTTGACTGAGTATGTCTGAGTTCTCTTATCCTGTTCTTGCTTTGCTCATATATAGGGAGAACGCTTACCAGATACGAAATTTCTGTTATGATGTCAAATGCTACCTTAACAAGACTGAAACCAGCATCTCTTCTCCAGAGTTTATGATATACCAGACAAATTTTGAAATTCCCTAGATTAAAATGCCCCAAAACCCTGCTCTGTCCAGCAACACATAAGTATATTAACTGGAAAGCTTCTAAGCTGATAGTTGTGAGCTATTTTGCACAATAGAAAGTAACGTAGAGTAACTTTCTGCAGCACTTATGATTGTTTTGTTTTCTTATTTTCTAGGCCGGGGCTGAAATTTCAACGATAAAACCGGAGAATTATGCCAAGAGATTCCTGGATTTAATGGAAAGAATATTTGCATAGATGTATTTACAGGAATTTTAGAGTATACAGTATGCATTTAAATGTACAATTTACATTGTTGAACATCACACGCTAACCCTTTGAAATGCCAAAGCTGAAAAAACATGTACATTGAATGACACTGTCATTATGAATTAATGTTAATTATTATTTTTAATTTGAGACTGCATGAGCATAGTCAGGATTATTTCAAATTCTTTATTCCTGTTGATGTTTTTGACTTTTCTTTGACACCGTTACTTAAATTCATTAGAAGCAGTTTCTAGCTGCTAGGAAGTGAAGTTGTCTTAATGATATTTGTCCCTTCTTAAAAAACACTTGCTTTCACAATATCTTGCGTGCTAGTAGAACAGCTTTTATCGTGTTTGACAACTTTTATTGTATTGTTTTCTTGTAAACGCAAACATTTTGTGAATATATTTCTCTCCAGAAGACACAAATAATGTTACCCACTAAATTTTCAACTTTTTTAAAGAATGCCCTTATCTTCTAAATCTGTTTAATATTAATTTATTTCATCGTGGATGTTACAAATTTTTTGAAAGGAAAGTAATCCATAATAAGGAAGCCTTAACTGTGTTAACATTAAAACATTTTGTTTTTCTAGACAGTAAGCTTTCTTTGTTTATTTCAATCTTTGAATTAGTAGTCGATTAATTTCTCTTAATATTTGTAAAGGAAAATAGTTTTTGATTATTTTTCAGGGTTTCAAGGGTAGTGGCATCTTAATGCTTATATATTACGGCTAAAATTAATGATGTTAAGTCATGGAATTGCTATCTTGGCTTGGCAGGTTGAGTAGTCTTTGCCAGTCACTCAATGTGTGCGGTTTCTTTGTAAGTTGTAGTTTTTTGAAGGCCTGCCAGGGAAATGGATATCTGTGTTTTGTTCCTGTTTGCATTGATTGTTACAGTTTTGCAAATGTTGTAAATTGACAGGTTCAGTGGGAAATTAGATGCAGTTTTGTTGACGGTTTACAGTTCATGTTAGGCCTAGTGTCCCAGGTGCTCAGTATAATCGTTGCTTGTTCCAATCCATTTTACCCTGGCAGTGTACCTTACGGCTCTCTAACAGATTGCAGATATTAACAGCCTAGTTCAACTTTTTTTGAAACAGTAATGTATTGTGATTGTAACTTATAAATCAAGTTGTGAAGCTTTTGAATTAGATAATACTAATAGGAAGTACTTTGTACACATGGAGCTATTAGCCCTACTTGAAGAACTTGAAAAGGGAGATTTTGTTTTAGATATAAATGTTAGGTACCCCACCCCACCTTACCCCACATAAAGTAAGTCAAACTGTCAAGACTCACTTATCAACGTATATTTGCTTGTTACCAAAGGAAGTATTGTCATGGTCTCTTTTTAGAACCCATTTTTCCCTACTAATTTGGTTTAGTGCCAATAAGTGCCTCTTCCCCACTTTAACATAAGCACCCTATTCCAACTGGCACCCCTCTAGTCAATAGCACCTCTATAAATATGCAACTAAGCCAACTATTTTTAAATTACAGCATCTTCAGAAGGCATTGAGGCCATCGGTTTGATTCATCTTTCCTCCGAACGGCTCTCCTCATGCCTGCATTACAATGCAACCATCCAATTTCCATGTAAAGGAAGATCCCATTTTCATTTTATGCACTTTCCTGTTAATGTCAAAAATGAAATAAGCTCCTTATCCCTTAAAAGTGCCCCTCCCTCTTGGCCCACAAAATAAATAACTGGCTAGGCATTAAATTGAATTATTCAGGTATATGGAAAACTTAAACATGTTAGGTAGTTTCATTTCATTGTATTTCTACATATGGGAATATTAAATTCTTTGTCAACATCTATGTGTGAGCCAACCATTACTTTTTTGCTCTGCTTAACTTTCAAGAAAGCTGAGTTAGATAATCACAGCAGTTGCCTGAGATACTAGCCTGCTAAGCAGATGTCCTTATGGCGTCTCACGCAATTTTGCTCCCTCATTTGGAAGGAGAGATTGTCTGATGAGCTATAAGGAGATTTGCATTTGAGTTTTCTGAGAAACAGGGTTTTCCTTCATTTTTCTATGGTAATTTCAACCCTTTCACTTCTAGTGTTCAGTGTTAAATTACGTGCTTACATAACGTTTATGTTTTAGCTGTGAACGCTGTGTGTGAGCATTCAAATGAAAGCTGTTGAACAGTAGGTTATTTGGTGCTGTTTGCTTTTCAACATTCTGCAATATTTGATTTTATCTTTTTAAAAAAACACAGTCTTAAGCACTTTTGTAAAAATGTGTGAGTGAAAGGGTTTTTGCCCATGAACAGGACCAACATCCCTTTTAACAATCATTCTAATGCTTTGTATGAAAAGTTCATTTACAAAATCTCCCTTTTAGCAAGCAAGACCTTTTGCTAAGGGTTTTAGTCTATAACTTAACAAGGGAAGGTTTCTGCAACTTGACTTTCAAAATTCTTAACTTTTTTAAGAAGTCGAAGAACATTTCCACTTATCTACTAGTAAGAAAGTTATCACTATTGAATACAGCTATAAAATTTGCCATTGTTAATAAATGTAAAAACATGTTGTATTGTAAGTGATGATGCTTGTAAACCCTTCATTAAAATTTGTTGTAATATGAAGTTCTAGAGTTATTCATTTTAAGTTTGGAAACCCTAAACATACATGTAGTCATTAGAGGGAATGGTTATGAAACCTGGCAAAGTTCTTTGTTGTATGTTTTTGTTGCTATTTTGGGGGTTTACCCTGCACAAAACCTGGCAAAATACAAAAGGTGGTCATGTGTGCCCAAAAAAACTAACCAATTACTAGAAGCATTGCAATAATTATGTAATTCATGCATAGTCAATGAGTATAAGAAAAAAGATGTGCAGGGTCAAGGACCTTCCAACATAAATTTTAGCCTGTTTGTTTGCTCCTTTGCTGGGCTTCTTAACCATTTCCTTCTATTAACTATGCCCTAAAGAAATGGAAAACCAAAACTTAGAGTTGAAAAACTTTGTGGCTATATATGATTATTAGTTAGTTTTAATGATACAATTTTTTTAATTTATCATGTGTGGTGAGAAACTATTAATTTTAGGCACTGATGCTAATAAATTATTGTGATGTGTATCAGCTGTTACCAATCTTGAGAGTTTCATGGTAACAGAAGTAAACATGTAGGGTCTGAGCAAACATGATGTAAATGAGACATCAGTATAGTAAAACAAATTCCTGTATCGGTTTGAGCCATGCCTGGAAAACAGGATTCTGATACTGTTCAGGTTTGCTTATTTCATATTCCTGCCGATCACCCAGTAGCTTTTCTATGCCAGGGAGCCCCTTGCCTCTCGGCATTTGATCCCTGTGGATTCTGTGAGAGAGGTCTTACATCAATTTTAATAAAAACGGGTCTTATTATATGGCTAGCTCTGTGAGCGGGCAAGATGGAGCTATCTTGCCTGGTCGGGACTAGCCGCCATGACGCGCAAGAAAAATTTCCCCGAAAGCCATATAATAAATCCATTATTGACCAAGCTTGTTCGGTCAAGATGGCTTGATATTGGCCTTGTTCTTTTTTTGCGAGTTTATGAACCTCGACCCCATCTCAGCCCATAAACACGGTAAAAAAAGAATTTGGCCAATATCCAGCCATCTTGACCTCACACTTGGTCAAGTAACGCATACCTCTTACTCTAATGTGCTATATCTAGCCACTTCATTCTGTCTACTTGTCTTGTTACACAGATCTGTAGTTATGCTACCAAGCAGTTTGTAAGGTTTCTGGTTCACTAGATTCCATGGTGGGTGTGCCCAAAATAAAATCGTGACAAAAACATGATTTGCTAATCTTGTGACAAAAAAATATTTGCTTACTCCAGGCAACTAGAAGCTCACCATCTCTGACATAGCATATTTAAGCTTTTTTCTTTGTGCTCACTCCAGGGGAATTAATTTTCACATGATTCATGAATATTCAATAGGAAATGTCTCATCTGTTTTTGAGGAGCTGTCAGAATAAATGATATAACCATGCAGCCCAGGGGGGGATTCCAAGTATATTAGAAATGGGCAGGGACAGGGTTGTTTGTCATACCTTTTTGGTGTGAAAAGAGCAGCCTTGGTACCTCTGGCTATTCAGCCTCCAAAGGTCCACAGCAGAAGATTTTGCGGTACCTTTTAGGGTACCGAGTCGTAAAAAAAGGATAGGGTATGTGTTGTTTTAGAATTGGTACCACTTAGGAGTAAGAAAATTTCAAGCCACGCTCTTAGTTCCTCTTAGGGTTTTTTTTTCAAAATTTCCAACAAGGACCACAGTTCTATCTATATGGGAGTCCACCCTCTGGTCATGCAGTCATACTGACCAGTTTATCAGTGCAGTAATCCGTGGCTCATTAACCAATCATATCTGCCCACAGTACAGTATTGTTATTTTAGTTTACTTCAAAGTGCCTGTTTTGTGGTCATACATACCTTTTTTCTGTTGCTTGATGAGTGAAGACGAAAACAACTGCACACAACCAATGTAAGTCATTGTACCTCTTTAAAAAGCCTTGATGACATGGTGACTGGGTATTACAGGTCAGTTGCATAAGTGACTCAGTTCCATACAAGTTAAGTGGAGTATTTCATTTTTTATTAAATATATATACAAATTGTGACATTTAAAACAAAGGATATACTTTGCAGGTACAACTAATTCAGACATTTTGATTAAAATAATATATTATTTCAATTCATTAATGACCTCTTAACATAGCTACCTCTTGCTAAAGCCAAAAGAGTCAGGAGCAATGAAAGGCAGCTAGATTCCCAGGCAAATAACTTAGTACATTCTCAGAATTGCTTTACATTATCAATACCCTTTGTTTACCCAATGAAAACGTTTCAGCCTGGTTTGCCAAGTTACTCTAATTACAATGCAACATGCCAAAATATGATAAATATGCATGAATACATTTTCTATTTCTTAATTATGGTAACTTAAGCATTTTCATACAACCCTTATTTACATTTCAAACAGTTCTACAGCAAGAAACTCTCCAGTATACATGTTACACAAAACAGTGATTCAATAATGAAAATATGCCAAATGCAAGGAATAACAAGGAACAATGATTCCCAAATAAAAGTTTTCTGCCATATTCACTTTATGTCTGCAATTGTAGCAAAGATGTTAGGAAGTACATTGAACTTCTTGCACTGCAAGAATCTCTATCTTCCTTTGTTGCTCAAACATAAACCGCTTCATAGAGTTTAAATTCAATGCCAAACATCTCTGTGGACCTGCCGCTCCAACATTTTCTGGAACCCGCCAGAAAATTCCACACGGGCATTGACATTTAACTTAAAAATATTTTTCATAGACTGTGATTATAATCTTCACAATTCTTCACTGATTGCACTAGTAACTTTTTTGTTGAAAACCTCTAAAATAGACCAGTTGTCACAACATCTTTGCTAGCCAATATTAACAGATTCAACTTTATGGGCAGTAAACATTTTAAAGCAAAATATATATATATATATGCCATAATGATACTAAGATTCATCTTTGACAGAACACTACAGATACAATCTAAATTACATTTATATACCTTAATTTCTAACATGCATATACATTTTTACAAGACTCTAAAAGACTTAATTAAAAGCTTGAAACTCAATTATGTCACTTAATTGATATTTATAATACATCAAAAGTACCATCAAGAGAGGAGAGATACCCCAAAGGCCAAAATTAAAACAAAAATTGTCCAAAGACAATTTCTTGTCCAAGGATTTCCCCAATACATACTCCGACAAAAGTTCTGTAAAATATTTATACAACAAATCCCTGTCAGTTAGATAGCAAATGCAAAATACTTTCTTCTCTTGTTGCTGGCGAATAAAATGCAGCATTATATATTATTTCCTCTTCCCATTTCCCAGTTGAGTAAGACTTGAAAGACTTGAAAGTTAGACTTCTTCCTCTTGTTTTCTACAAGCAAAAAGTGAATCGGCACAGCCTTTTCCACCCATAGAAAACAGATGACTGCTTATGGGTAGAAATTTTCATCTTGTTTTAAATTTCCAAAAATATTCTACGCAACTTTGCGAGCTTTGGTCAACATATTGCAACTTTTAAATCTGCCTGGCTATGAACCAAGCTCTCAATGTGTAGTTCCAGAAAATATCCATACCTCCCCCACGGAAGGGATTTTTTCTAATAACCCCCAACCCCTCTGGAAATTCCAATAAAGCTTCACAGATTTCTTTAAATTTTTTGGTCTTACCGAACCCCCCACCCCCCAGGAAATTCCAATCCCTTCTGTGGGGAGAGTATGGATATTTTCTAGACCTACACAATGGTATTTTAAGCATCATTTCTTAAAAGTAACAGAAAAACCGTATATAATAATTTTAATGTCACTTTTAACAAGTTTCACTGCTGGACAGACCTTTTCCTTACTTAGAAGAACACATGTCCTTTCAAATCTCTACTTTGGCCAGACATAATAATTTTTACATTTTAGTGTATCCATCTATTTATGATTTTCCATATGTTTCAAAACACACATGGTTTGTCAATTAGATAACCACAATAGAAAGTGAAGTCATTTTCCACTGGTACTTGGATGTGATGTCTAACCACACTGTAAAATTAGGTGGATAATTTCAAAATCAAGTCAGACATTGACCAATTCATGACCAACTGTTATTTCCAGCAGTGGTCATGAATTGGACTGATATTAATTATTAATATCAGTCAATAGTTTGGACTATAACTTGCAGTGTGACCTTGCGATCTCCTTGAATTTCAATACCGCATAACAACACAACTATATTCAACGATATACTACAGACCATGGCACTTAGTCTAACCATTTTTACACTGCTATTTCTTCAATACAGTTCTATAATTTTTAACACCGTCCATATTTCAAAGGGAATGTTCTTCTTTTGATGCCTGCTTTGAGCATCTCGTCTGGACTACATAACCATTTTCTTAGTCCACATGTTCTTTACTTCTTCCAAAGTTGTATTCAATCTGTAGGGGATTGACAAAACACTAGTTATAAATATTGTTTTAAATAAGATATTTCTACATTCTCACAAACTTCTGTACTAATTGGACAGTTTCCTGTTTCTCTGGCTCACATTTTTAAAATCAGAAAAGCAAGACCTAATCCTTCTGTCATTAGTATTACAAAAACAAAACAAAAAGAAAACACTATGTAAATCACAGAAAATCATGCACAATTTGAGAACAAATAATTTCTCTACAAGTTCTTTTATTTGTTGCCTGTGTCACGCAAAGACAGACATCAATAATTTAATCCAATTAACATTAAGGTTTTAGATCAAGTTTCATTTTCAATAGAAAAACAATTGCCACTAAATAGGAATTAGCAGTTGCAGTTCCTACAGAGTGTCCGGTTCACTGTTTCCAGATGAAATTGGAATTTACAAATTTTGGAATTTGTGGAGGGAAAAAACTGGAGAACCCAGAGAAAAACCCTAGGAGCAAGGACAAAAACCAACATAAGAAACAGAGATCTATGTGTACAATGCTTGGTCCAGGATTCCAACCCAAGACAATGGTTTTAGACAAGCCCTCTGACCAATGTGCTATCTGAAGTTTTTGAATGGGATTTTGAAAGGAAAATTAAATTGAATTGCTGCTTTTATCTTTATTACTGAGAGGAATGTTGACTTAAAGGAGGTTAAACAACAGGAAACTCATACCATGGCCAGCTGTCTTCCAATGGTTCCAAATGTTACAACACCAGAGAAAAAGAACCACGGAATCCATGTTCTAGCATATAGGAAATCTGGTTCACCATTTCTACAGAGAAAATCATGGAAACATGCATGACAATTATGTTAACTTTCATTGATAATTTACTACACAGAATTAAAAAAAAACACAATTTTGTTTGCTGATCAAATACTTTACTCTAGTTTTCTTAAACCTTTCACTTGCAAGATCTGAAAGTTAATTTTCCTAACTTATACCACTCATTTCTTTGTTGGTTTCATGTACATAATAACAAGACCACATCCCCTAGTTGATCAATTCCCCCATTCTCCTTGACAATGTATTAAAAATGTCATGAGAATTTACAAACCAATCACTCCTGGAAATCAAAATTATGGTTTCAAGAAGAAAGCTCACAGATGTACATGTATACAATGCAACAAAATTTTCAAATTTCCATAATTTTTTCAAACTACATACAGTATGCAGGGTTGTTGCTAAGCACCGGCTGCCAGAGAAATAGGCCGGCAGAGAAAGAGTAGATCGCCGACTGGATTTTGGCGGGCGATCACTCGGTAAAGGACAACTCGCGGTTTTTAGGTTACGCACGTACAATCATTCAATATCTGAACCATATTGAACCATCTAAATGAAAAGTCTGGAATAAATTCCTGACTATCTTGAGTATCAGTTCCACTATATAACAAGTAAAGTAAATGAAATATAATCCTTTTTGTTTAGAGTGTTCTCTTTCTGTGTACTGCATCTGTCATCTTGTAAATGCAAAGCTTGGTAGCCCCACATTCAAGGTGTTGTGAAAGACTGGGGACGAAAATTTTGTTCCAGGTCTTGCATGAAAAATGGTGACTGACTCAATGAAAATCTTAGCCGAGAGACTATTTTCTTCGCTACAACCCTGCAGATGTGTATGACATAGAAAATTAACAGGTTAAGACTACATTGGACTAAGTGATCTATCCCAACAGTTTTTCTGTAGCTTTAATTGACTGGTAGTATTTCTGCTCTCCCTCTGATTAAGAAGCCAATCTATCTCTGGACTCCAGATTCAATGGACTCAGAGTTTGGCAATGAGCTCTTACTAGGTGGGGCAAGATTCACATACATGTATTATCAACTCTCACAATGCATCTCTCCCACCTAGGTATATATGGCTAACCACAAATTTAATGTTGGGCAATAGCCGTTTGATAGAGGATTCTATTCAAGGAGAATAAAAAACATTCATAGTTGCTTAATGGGTTGGGGAAACTTAGATGGACTCTTCCAGTATGCCGGACTTTGGCCTGATGGTGTCTGCTATTCTTTTGGCTAGACTATGCTGACTACTCAATTATGTGACATGGGTTTTGTAAAAATATGACCTAGTGCATGAAAAATAGGGAGGCGCGGCAGCCTCATGGTTAGTGTGCTCGCCTCCAGATTGAGCAGTCCAGGTTCGAGTCATGGTCGGGGACACTGTGTTGTTCTTGGAAAAGACACTTAACTCTCACAGTGCCTCTCTCCACCCACATGTATAAATGGGTACTAGCAATTTTAATTTGGGGGTAACTCTGCAATGGACTAGCATCACATCCAGGGGCAGGGGGGGGGGCGGGGAGGGGGGGAGGAAGAGAAGCACTGCACCTAGTCGCTTCATGCTACTAAAACCGGAGATAAGCGCTGGCCTGATGGGCCACTTGGCTCATACACATACTTCACCTCCTCCTACCTACATGAAAAATTAAACTTGCAACAAACAATGACACAATGTAAATCTAAGTCAAAGGACATGAAGCCATTTACCTGTACACTCCAAGATATATCAAGGACTGTAGAAGAGCACAAGCACAAAATGTTATAAGCACAGCAAGTCCAAGGCCATTTTTTGATCGGTCAAATAACCACCAAAGAATTAACGAAGCTATGGCCATGAAGAGGGAAAAATTTGTTGGGCTGTTGAAAGAAATTTTCTACCAAAATGTCAAGGATGACTCAACAATTTAGAAAAGTTAACAAAATTTAACAATTTTTTGTTCAATATACTTAACATGTACTTATCACCCAATCACATTTATGACTAGTTTACCACTGTACATCTACATGTAAAACAATTCAACTAAGACTTGCCCAGGGCAAGCAAAATGAGAGAGCTGGCTGTCTGAAAGGGCAAGCTGAAATTCTAGATGTTTTCAAGCCCTGATAATGAGCACTGGAAACGAGCCAAATCTCTTGCAATATCATTTCAGATATTACATAACATAGTAACGCACCTGTAATTGCACATGTACTAACAGTAGTTGCTTCTTTTTAGAGAGTCGATGGCAGTTCTACTGAAATATTAACAATATCGCCTAATCCTTGAGTTTCATACTGTTTTCACACTGTGATTTAGACATAATTATATGCATATTTTATATAAAAAATAGGCAGTACCTATATTCTTCCAGCAACAAAAACACTTTTTCCTAAATTAAGAACCTGTTTGCAAACCTAGATAACCTAATTTCCCAGTAAACACCAATTATATAAGAACCTTTTAAAGCTAACTTGGAAAATGCATGTAGGTTTTTGCTGTACCTCATAACTTAGATAGTTTTTCCTCACAAATAAGTTTGGCAGTTTATCTTAATTACCAGCTGTATTTTGCATTGTGGCATAGACAGCATATAATTGGACTTAAAAATTTTGAAACTGAAATTTATAGAGGTTATTACTAAAAATTGCATTTTTTGGCATGTAAAATACACAGCAAGAGGCCACATTTGATATATCAAATATTCTAACATGAACCTGAGGCTTTCAAGGACAAAATTGCAAATTTGCTGAAGTTTCCTTTGACCCTCAATTCCCAAGAGACTTGAATACAAAGAAAACACAACCAAATATAGAGGTTTCTCCTGAAAGCCTTGCAGCCATGTTAGAATTTCAATATATCGAACATGGCCTATGCGAAACAATATTCTTCATAAAAATTTGCTTATCAAATAATTAGCCACAATGAATTACATTGCTAATTGAACATATTGTAATTTTGCTGCCATAAAAACAGGTTTAAACTGGTTTAAGATGCAGGCCAAGTGCTTGTATATTTCAGAATTGTCACAAAGGTATTAAAGTAGGGGGCTCCATTTTTAGAACAATTATGTCAAAAGTGACAAATAGGTATTATTCAGGCAACCCTGAAATTTGTGTTCAACTTCACTAGCACGCTATGTTGACTTTAAAGTATCAGTCATTTTACAAAACAGAAGTCAAATCTAACTATAGATTGATAGCTATTCCATATCTCGGGTTTTACATCAATTTATTATTTTATGTATATCTTGAAACAAGTTCTAAACTGTTAGCCTTTAGTCCTGCAGTATGAAGACAGTAAGAAAATTACCTCTGTCCTCCATTAACTTCCTGCCAGTCTGCCCTCAAATAAGACTCAAAAAATTACGTCAACGATTTCATTTTCACGAAACGGTACACTGATTACGAAGACGAAGGAAAGTTCTCGCGAAAAAAAATCCCTTTGTGACGTCAACCTTACAAATATGCACGCAAAAACAGAGTGAAACAAATATTGAACTAGCAAACTACAGCTTAGTGCCATTTTTCCCAACAAAGGCAAATTGTTTGCGCGAGCAGAAGTAAACAATATTTGGCGAATTAATAGTAGGGCTATATCTTTTAAAATGTTTTCCCTTTGCTTTGTTGCAATCGAGCGGAAAGCGTCAGAGTGACCGGAAATGAACCAGGGCGCAGAGCAAATCGCTCTCCACGTAAGCTTATACGCAAGATAAATATAAGCCTTAAATTCTTCAGGCATTAGATTACTCTTACAGACACGCAGCCACACGGTACAAAGGATACAGCACAAGCGTGGCTTATTCCAAGAAAGAACGCCACACATTTGAAAACACTTGACCATTCTCTTTCAAGTTTGTGAGGTTTTCCAAGTCGAATGTCGGTGCAAGGGTACATAATTCCCACTAAGGCAGCCGCTGTTCCCGAAGACGGAGCGATCCACCACACAGCACTGAACAAGTTTGCAATTATTCCAAAGTCTACAGCTTGAATTCGCTTTCTCCTCGCTTCAGGTAGCACGGAAAACATGAACAAAACCAAAGCAAAGAAAGCGCCGAGAATGAACAACACCATACCACGAACGAAAACATTGACGACTGATGGAGCGATTCGACGGCAAAAGTTCAGGAAAAATTGCCCACTCGAAGGAGAGCGCCTTCCACAAAGTAAACACTGCATTGTGAATCCCATCAGGCGATGTATAAGAAGAAGACTTTTCAAAATGTTCGTAGAATTTATACGACAAACCGTTTCAAGTGAGCTGTTGTCGATGGCCTGTGAGTGGCCTGACGAAAATTGACCAATCACAGGCCTCCAAATATCTGGTGGGCAAAGGTAGAAATCAGATGACATTTTGCCACGTATGAGCCAATCAGAACGCGTTTTGCAACCCGCCCCTCTTGCTTCCGACTGACAAAATGTTGAAATTGATTCATTTTTTACACCTTCTCTCTGCTGTTAATCAAAACACTATTAAAATACTCGCTCACAGCATTTACAAAACACCTACAAACCGTACAAAATTTCAACAGTAGGTTGCAGTTTTTTGTTGCTTTTTAAAGCGGATATGGGTCAACTTCACAACATACAATTTTGACTGGTAAAACAAGAAACATTTTGTTTGTTTTGATTTGGTTTACATACAAGTTAACGAGTTAATGGATTTTTAACAAGCTATCGATAGAAGACTTGATAACATTACGCTTGGAAAAATTGCTTTTGTTTTCCAGCAATATCAATCGAGGGATTGTGAATTGCGCTCACCCAGGTTGTGTCGGTGTTAATTTAAAAGGTTTTAGAACAATTTCAATCACTTGCCGGTTGATGTTTAGTTCTCAAAACAAACGATGTTTCGGTTTACAGGGTCATTTGATCCGCCGGTAGGTAGCATGTTGCATGTTTTTCTCCTAGTGATCCCAATTGCCTAATACATCTGCTGATGTCTTTTTAAATCAGGCCAGACCTGAGATCTAACTACGACCACTGTCACTATCGGATGACGGCTTCCAGATCAGTCCAAACGATGTTAACCTGAGTTTAGAGTACATAAGCAAAGTTCGAAGTTTACTTGTGCTCTACATGTGATTTCTCTATAGCATCGCGGGAGGGAAATTTTCTCTTAAAGGCATTTCAGAATTCTATATTTGAATCGAGATGTAAGGTTCTGACTTACATCAATCACGCCTGCGAATCGATCATTTGTTGAGAAAGGGGGTTCTTTCGAGGCAGATGAATTTTTCTTGGAGGGGTTTTGTGGAGCCATTAGAATGACTAGGCTAGTTTAAAAGGCCTTTCAAGGGTATGCTTATGTGGGGCTTGGGTTCAATCTCGTTACCCAGCATCCTCGGAGACTCAGGGGCAGCTAGTCGGGACGATGCGATATTTTTGGGCGAAAGTTTAAATCAAGAGCGGGAGAGGCCCTAGCTGCCCCTGGGTCCCCCAGAGGCCAGCAACCTCGTTTCCACGATCCCGTGATACTTCAAGGGAAAAGCCCTGGGAACGAAGTTGTGAAAGCAGAGGAACCCAATAGGGTCAAATAAACTCCTGCCACAGGGAGCCCTCACCTTTATCGCGCGTGTTTTGTGTTTTGTGGCGACCATTTTAAATTTTTAATACGCGCGCGGTGTGCTAGTGCGAGGTCTGGAACCGAAATTACGGACGTCTGGGACGGGCGGGAAAATTCGCAAATTCTCGGAGGTAGCCGATCGCTCACCGAGGATAATAAAGTGATAAGTTGTCATTTTCTTAGAGCTCCGAGCAGACTCCGAGCGATTTTCCGTAATTTCGGTTCCAGACCTCGCACTAGCACACCGCGCGCGTATTAAAAATTCAAAATGGCCGCCACAAAACACAAAACACGCGCGATAAAGGTAGGTTCATCTTTTATTCATGTTCTAAACGGATGTGAGGGCTCCCTGTGTCCTGCTGAAACTATTTCTAGGGGCCACGTCAGCGTAGAGGAGGTAGATCTCTTTTATATGAACTAAATAGTCTCCCTGCCAAGTTAGGCTTTTATCACATCAAAACTGGCTTATAGATAACCTTGACGCATACCAGATGCTGATTCAACTACATCAATGTATGGCTATTATATCACGTCTGATAAAATTTTTATTAATCTTTCAATTCCTTCCATCCATCTCACCCGCACTGCCTAACCTTTGGTTATTACTACTATATGAACTAAAAAGGCATATGTAGCACCAGAGTAAATGGTTTTTGAGCCTTATTGATTTGAAATAGGTTACAGACTTCCACTATATGCATTATAGTCTGTAAAGAGTGTGATTTGTGCGTACTAGTTAGCAGGTAAGTTAGGTATAATTCTTTGAAGAAACTATTTTTAAGTCGCTATTTATTTCTTGAGAAGTGGATTAAATTAACATTAGAAATCTCAAATGCTTGCGAATATCGATTTTTTTTTTTCGAATTTTTAATTCTCAATTTCCAGGGGCCGAATTTCTCAATTTTCGGATTTATCAAATTTTTCTGGCTCAGGTCTAAAATAAGGTGGAGAAAATCGAAGTTCGATACTGTTTCCTCTACATATTGAGCCACACGTGTTACTGCGGAATCATCCTGACAGCGGACACGCATTCAGGGTAATGGAGGACAGGTTTGAACCAATGAGTGGGAAGCAAAATGGAGAGTCGTATTGAACTCTGATCTGTTTTGTTACAATGTTCCAACTGGATAGCATGTCTGATCCAGCGGAAAGTGTCATTCATCTTTCCATCCAACTGGGGCCTAATGTCTATAAGGATCATGTGAATTGTAAGCAAGAATTTCCGGATACTATTGTGAGGCCCCACTAAGGGGAAGGGGGTCTGAGTATACAATATCCCGTTAATTTTTGGACAAAATTTCCCGTATCCCGTTACCTTAACAATTCAAACATCTTAACCAGTTTTCCTACTCCATATCCCAGGATATCTGCTCTAAATATAATATCCCATTGAAGTTTTCCTCTAAATATCCTGTGTCCTGTTATCACGTTTCCCGTAAACCCCTAATAGAGCCTCTACTGTATATCAATGTCTTTTACAACCGTTATCCCAGGCCGTCGATCTCTCCTTTCCTGTTTCTTTCTCACCAAACTCATCAATAATTCATCAAGTTAAAACAAAGAAAATCACAACCGTGGCAAATTTACTTCTCCGTTTACTCCTTGCTTTTAGTTTCGATTGAGAAGATATATCAAACACTCGAATTTCGTCAAAAATACTCCGCTGCGCGTCGTATTTTCAACTCTCTTCTCGGTGTTTGGATATCCCTTTCTCAAACCATTAATAATTCATTAAGTTTAAACAAAGGAAATCATGACCGTGACGGTGTTTGGATATCTGATCTTAATTGGCATAAATTTCTACGATTTCATTTCTCCGTTTCCTCCTTGGTTTTAGTTTCGATTGAGAAGATATATCAAACACTCAAGACATTGTTTGACCACATTTCCAAACACCTCGAAGTTCGTCAAAAATACTCCGCTACGCGTCGCATTTTCAACTCTCTTCTCGGTGTTTGGAAATGTTGTCAAACACGATCTTTGTTTTATATATTACATGAGACACTGTCTCTCGTGTTTGATATATTACGTCGTCTTCTCCTCCCAACAGCCGGATCTGGAGACAACTAATTTGATTGTTTCCATAGTCACCTTTCCTTCGTGCCATGCCACACCAGCTAAGAGGGAAAAGTAGCTCTGGGTACGAGGATGTACCATTGTCGTCGACCAAGGGAGGACTGGGAAAGAGAGCCCGGGATTGAATTTTAGGCCTCACGAATGGTATGCAGTACATCAGTAGGAAAAAATTTATGACATGCGCAGTTGAACCGTTTCTCGGAAACACTTGCTCCAGTCAAATTATTGTAAACTTTTTGGCTGAATATCGTCTTCCGACGCGAAGTTTTTGGCCCATAGACGTGCAAAGAAGGAAGAATGGGACACGGCTGAAAGTTCTACCGTTTTAATTTTTTCTCTTTCGTCGCGTAAGTGGCAGAAATACGTATTTTTTTACTTTTTTGCCGTCCTCAGCGGGCAGAGGCGGTGATATCGAAAAACCGAAACGGTGAAATTGGAGATTTGCCTTCTAGTTTCCTGGATAATGAAGGTCTGGAGGCCTAGACTGATTGCTCTTGAAGTTATTTCAACTTTTTCCCCGCGCGCCCAAGATATTGTAGTGAAATAAATATTGAATGCACTACGCGCACGGAGACAGCTTGGGAGATGTTAAATTCGAGGCTACGAGAGGTGAGTTCACGCTCCATTCTTTCAGGTAAATGCAAATAGTTACCCCCTGCTAGTATTGATTAGTAAGCCACAACAACTGTTTGGTATTCCAGTAATGATTTTTTTCCAGCATGATAGGCACTTTCATTTTTAATGATCTGAATAAAGGTGGTCTTGTTTAGACATCCCGCTGTTGATAACATTTTCATATCTTGGGAGGGAATAAAATTATTCAGTCTGTTGTGCGTTTTATCAGTTACATAAGGTTTTAATAAACACTGTTCTGCTTTACATTCCACTATATTAGGCTACTTTCGATTCCTTTCAACCTTGTTTTTTCTCTCATGCAACATGGTACCTCATGTACATTAGTACACTGCTTTATGTTATTTTATCTTATACAAGCTACACTCTTGTGTAATTTTAAGCAAACTTTACGTTAAAAATTACCAATACTTACATTTTTACTGTAAAAATTATGCGGCTTACTTATCATGCTAGTTTTAAACAACTGCCCCATATGAATGATAATGAAAAACAATTATGTATGTTCAAATCCATTGTAAACTGCCGACTGTACAACTTTACAGCAATCATGCATTATAATCACTCAGAAGTATTTTTATATTCACATTCACTGTAAACTGCTGACTGTACAACTCTACAGTAATCATACATTACATTATAATCACTCAGAAGTATTTTGATATTTATGATCACTATTATTTACACTGCAACAATTTGTATTTTACAAATGGGTAAGACTCCCCACAAACTAATTACTTTATCTGAATCTCAGATAGAACATAGTTGAAGCGCATTTGTTTAGTATGAAATTGATACAATTGAAAATAATCTTTTTGTGAAAGTACCTTTTTAGAAAGAGCCACCCCATATTTGACTTTCATTCTTCTTGCATAGGTAACTGGGTGGTATACATGTCCAAAGTGGATGGAAGATCAATGTTCAAAGACTGTACAATGTTTGGCAGGTTTTGTACGAAGAACTGGCATTCTCTTGGTAAGTCATGTGTTGAAAGTTCCTGTCCATAACCCCATACCTCAGTAGCTGCAAGTTGCATTAGAGATGGAACCTTTCCAGCTGTTCTGAATTCTGTAATGACAGTTGGCCGGAATGACCTCTGGTTTTCCAATTGTGATGTGCCTTTGGTGGAAGCTTTCCACTGCAGTTCAAGTTTGCGGCCTTCAGCTTTGAGGGACTGGATCATGCTTGATGTGTTGCTATTTAATTTCCTTGCTTCCCAAGCTTTGGGATATACATCTTTTGCAGTCAGTGGCCCATGGTTTTCACATTTTCGGATCATATTTAACTTCTTTCTTGCCTCTTGCAAAAGGTCTGAGGTCAGCATGTTTGCATATGCCTTCATTCTCTCTTCATGTACTTCTCTTGCTGCTTCAGTGGTGCGGTTGTTGTTTTTTCCACTGTGAAGTATGTTCTCAACAAATGTTATCGAGGCTTGTTTTGACAGCTCTGACATGTTGTTTTGAAGATAAAGTTGTGAAAGGTTGAACTGCCTTTCAGCAATTACATTGTTCACAGGAATACTGAAAATGTGTTTGGCATAGAACTCAAAAAGGTGGGGGTTAGCTTCTTTACTGATGAGACTACTCTGTGGTGATGTTGCAACTCTTTTGATATCATTCAGTAGTTTTGGTTCCTTCAAGTTCCAGATTTCTGCCCATTTAACTAAACCAGTTCTGTCCTTACAAACCAATGTGTGAAGATTTTGTCCGTGGACATAGAAATTTTGCACTGACCTGCTTTCTTTTTCTCTTTCAGTTGGCAGCATGACAGGAATTTCAAGAGCCTTCAAAACAGAATACCAGAAAGAACTTTGGTATCTTGGATCAGCTCCAATTCCAAATAACTTGGGGAAGGACAACCACTCTGATCCATGGTCTTTAACAACTTTAAGTGCTTCTTGCAACATTGGCCTCTGCACTTCCTGACGAAAGTGGTTGATGGCTGCAGGATCCTTCAGTGACATCTTCATCTGCTGTTCAGTTAAAGGGAAATATGCTGATGGAGACATCAACATTTTACTTAATGTTTCATGATGTTTAAGGACAGTTGCTGGCCATAATCGTGCCAGGTATCCACTGGAGAAGCCAAGTTCTTGATCTGTTGCTTGTGATGCATTGAGAGATGGAATAAGAAACTTGTCAAGAAACTCGTACAGAAACTTAATTTCCACTTGAATCATTGGACAGGAGCTCAACTTGATAACATTCTGCCACACTGTGTAGTGGCTGTCTGACTTTGGCATTCTTTCCAGGACACTCTCTCCAAGTTGTAGACAGGCTTTACCATACTTCAAGTGCCATTGAAGTGTCTCATAGTAGTATGTCCACCTCGTGTCAATAAAGGACTGGGGAAGGGGTGGCTCTTTACTTAAGATTCCTAGTGATACATACATTGATTTGTACTGACTTGGCCGTTCATGATGAAGCCAAGATACCTTATAAAGTAGTTGCAATACATGGTTGTTATTCATGTCACCCTTGGCCCCAAACCCAGCTTGGCACATCCTTCTTAACATAATGTTCAGGACGTGGGGGTAACATCCAACAAAGAACATGTCCTTTTCAAAAACCCTTGAATTATTTGCTATTAAACCATTAGCCTTCCCCTTCTGGGTTGAGGCATTATCCCCAACCAAACCTGAAACATTAGTTATGCCATATTCATCATGAACAACATGATATTCTACATCAGACTGGTGTTTTCCTGACCCACTCGCTGTCAAACTGTTACCAAGGACATATGCCCTGGGTTCATTGATCTCTGGGCACCAGGTGTGGACACCTACAATGTGCCGCTCTTCACCACCTTTGTTGGAGTCATCACTCCATACATGGAAATCATATTGGCTACTTGCAAATCTTTTGCGTAATATCAGTTTATCGGCCTCCCCTAATAGGATATTCCAGTCTGCCAGTGTGGATGGCGAGACAACAACATTTGTTGGGGGGCTACAGTTGAATAAAATACTGAAAATTAGATGTAATGCAATGGGTGTCTTTTGGCTAGAAAGCAAACATGCATGCTGTAAATATCTCATGCAGGCCATAAACATGACTGTTCTACGATTTGTTCCATTTTTGCCATGAGAAAATGTGTCCACAAGGGAATACCTAGGTTTCTTTACATTTTCATCATTTTCCTTTAATTGTCTTTTCAGCTTTGTGGAAGCAGATTTTGTCCCTCGTAGTTTGTTACCGACTTGTTTCGTTTTCAATTCAGTAGACTTCAAAGTTCTTTCACGCTTCTTTGCTTCACTTTGTAACTTCAAGACATCTTTCCTTAGGTCATTGTTAATTCTTCTCAAAAATACTGTAAATATGAAAATGTCATAATTAAAAACTGTTCCTTACTATGATAAATAGGGCCTTACAAGTTTTACTTGTATTTTGTTTTTTTTAAATAATAAATTTAAGGATAGAAAAACTAAAGTATACAGTGTACTTGTGTGGATTTCTGAAAGTTGCTGTTTCCTCAGCGGTCCGCTTATATCGAGTCGAGATGTTGACTTGCTAATTTACAAAACGAAAGGCAGACAAACCCTTTGGAGAAAAATTGCATTCTCACAAAATTTACGACTAGACTAAAATTTGTCGGTCGCTTTTGGTTAAAAGGCTGTTAACATGAACCTACGAAAGTACCTGAAGTACTGGCGTAATACACGAAAGCCGGCCGGCCACAGAAAATTAAAAATAACCTAAATATCTATCTAATTTTGAACATTTTGCAATGGTTCGAGCAAGCAGACTTTTTTAAAAGAGCATTTAGCTGCGATTCAAATCTTGTTTACTGCGTACCCAGCTATGAAGGAGCCCTTTTTTTGCGAAGCGGTGATATCCAGTCCAGAGTATGTTATTAAATTTTTGTCTGCGTCGGAACTCGGTGTCCAACTCGATCGCTAAAATCGCCGCTTCAAGTTTGGTATTTTGACACAGCCGTGTCCTATGTGACCATACCATTTAGTTTGCTTCATTTTAAAAACTTTTTAAAACTATTTTCGTTTTAAGTATTCCTTGACCCCTTGTAGTGGTAATATATTATTACGTTAAATAAGTTTGAGTTTAAAAAATTTAGTGACAACATCGAAACTCGCATTAATTGACATCGCCACGAATTTTTAATGTATTTGTGGGAAAGCGGCTTTTACTGGTAATTCAGAAGCTTTAAGAAACACTTTTTAGGAGATTTATAGACGGCTTGATGACTACTTGAGCAGACACTTACCTATACTTCGTCGTAGCGTTTGTATTGTCCTCTTCAGGCCGGCACTTTCACACTGTAGGCGTTTACAGTCTCGCTCGAGTTTGTCGATTTTTTCCTTGCTCGACAGGTTTTTCAATTCTACTCGGACACTGCTTGCAGCTATTTTTTTCACGTTTTCATCGGTAATTTCTTTCTTCTTCTTTACTGACGGTTGATTTAACCGGGAAAAATGACTGCCGTGAACTCTTTTTCGTCCCATCTGCTCGACATTTTGTTGCAATTTTAAAATAATTTGCTTGAGTGAGCTTGAATGTAAACATTAGCGAGTTGAGCCCGCGTATCCATACGAACAGCAGTTTCCCAAAAAAAAGTACTCTGCGCATGTCACAAAAAATTGGGCATCAGGGGTCCAAGGGGTAGGATACCGTTCCGTGAGGCCTAAATTTGATCAGATCGGTCAATACGAAGAGGACACCCCACAACTCTGCAATATGTAACTGCAGTTTGTGATAAAGAAAAACGTTTATTCTCATGGTATGAGTTTCCGAAATTTCAATATTTGGTGCTAAAAATCGACCTAGAATATATTAGCTTAAGTACGTTTTAACGTGAGGAAATAAAAGTTTTCCTTTTCATTTAAATAGGACTAGGAACAACTAATGTCATATTCCCTTTGTCTGCTAATTCAAAAGCTAGTCACATAAAATATACCGTCCTATGTAACAAACAAACGCTCATAAATCCAACATTGACGCTTCCCACTAAAAAGATAAAGTAATTAAGTCGATAGCGAAAGAGCAGAGTTGATCAGTTCATGTAGAAAACTTTCAGTTATTTTTAGTTGTCTGTTAGCACACCGAAAGTTTTTACGCAAAATTGTTGCCCTCGGGACACGTCATCTGTTTTGGTCAGTAATGCTTGTGGCTAAAATATCAGTCCTCCACAGAATAAAACTGCAACATATTGGCATTTATGCAATAAAAGTCCTGCAGTTTCATGTAGGTTGACTAAGAGCCGCTGTTTCGGGAAATGAGCCCGCGCTTACCCCGACCCGAGGGAGCAGCGGAAATCGAGCCTATATTTGATTTACATGTTTAACTAGCTGGTAACCCTGGGATAAACACACAAAAATCGATCGTCTCCAACGGAAAACTAAACAAGAGGTTTAGTCAACATCAGCCTAGATCTTTCTTAGATCTTATATTTTAGATCTTAAAAGATTTTAGATCTTTTTACCTGTATTTGTGTAAATACCCTATTTTTTTATTCTGTTTGTGTCCTCAATTAGCATGCACGTGTAATAATTAGCTAGATTTTTTTACCTTTTAGATTTTTCTACTTGTGTATGTGTAAATGTCTTAATTTTAATGTATCCACTTAAGATTTTATTAGTGTCCCCAATTAGTTTGTCAAAAGCTACTGAAACACCTCGACACTTAAATAAAGCCCTTCTACTGCTACTACTACTACTACTACTAGCCAGCAAAAAAAAGAACGCGGGTTCTAAGTTGCTCCTCTCTGATTGGTCAGAGCGAAGACGCGATGTAAATTGGAAGACATTCGAAACTTGTTCCATATTGTACTTAATTTGGTGTAATATAAATATTGCTTTTAAAGCTAAAGTACTCCTTTTTATGATGCTATTTAACGGGAATTGCCTTATTTTGGATGGTATAAGTTTGAACTGAGGCGGTGTTGGTCGAATGACGCACGAGCAGCTCTTTTTACCATCTCCTTCAAAGGCAACTGGCCGGCTTTAGCTTCCAGCAGACGAGCAAAGTTACTTGTAAAACTTGCTTCACGCTGCCTGCTGCTGAATGGAAAGAAAGAAAGAAAACAAAAATATTAAAACCATTATCGCGATCTTTAAAGTACCTTGGATGTAATGAAGAGTTATGAATTTCGCAAGTGAAAATACGAAAGATCATATATTTGAATTGCGGAGAAAGATATGAAGACATCAATGATCAACGCAGTTATATACGCAACTTAAGCAGCTGTGAAATTAAAGCCTGAAAAAAATTTAGGCCTGAACGGGATTCAAGCCCATAACCTCTGCGATACGGGTGCAGTGAATTGTTTTCAGGCTTTATGATTTCTCAGCTGCTAAAATGAGTATACAACTGCGATGATCATTGATGTCTTTATCATAGTTAAGGATTCTGTTATTGATTTTGTTCGATTTTGTTCGATGTTCCGCAAGTGCATTACAAGACTGAAATTACGTCCCTAAGTGCCAGCAAGGTGGTGTCAAGACATTTTGTAAGACAGAAAATAGAAATCACGTTTTACATTCAAACCAAGTGAAGCGTACCCCTCAAGATTACATTAATGAATTGATTATTTGAATATTGAACTCGCTTGTCATTTCAAAAATCAATATTAAATTGATTTTTTTGAACATTAAACCCATTAGCTGTATCCTTGGAACGACTAGTGGGCTCAATTTTCCAATAATCAGCTCATTATTGTATTCTTGAAAGGACTAGCGGGTTCAATATTCAAATAATCAATTCATTAATGTAATCTTGAGGGGTACGCTTCACTTGGATTGACTGTAATACGGAGCCAGTTACTTCGACTTTAAAAAAGATGAAAGACGGAACAACAACCAAGTTAAGCTAAAGTAAATAAGTACAAAACTGAAAACCGAAAATAGTAGAACTTATTGTTCAAGAGGGTTTTTGATGAACGTATTTTCGGTGAAGCTCATCATCGGGCTGCAAAAGTCTGCGTTCCCAGCACATGTTTTCAGATTATTCATTGGATGAAACCACATAACTTCACAGCTCTTTTACAAGAAAAAAAGCATGTTGTGTGAGGCTGGAATTGACCTTTCTCTAACATTTATCTGATATTTTTCATCTACCTTGATAGGTCATATCACAATTGATCATGAATATGAAAACATGCACTGCACATAGTTTCAGTCCTGTTTCAGTCCTGATTTAGTCATTTTCAGACCTGTTTCAGTGCTTTCTCAGTCCTGTTTTAGTCATTTTCGTCCTGTTCAGTCCTGTTTCAGTCTGTCTCAGTCCTGTTTCAGCCTCATTTTCCAATGAAATTCACGAACCTGGAATTAGGGTCGCTTCGGGCTCCTTTGGGTAAGCTAATCATGACGTCCAGCGGTGCACTCATTTCCGCCAGGCCTTCTGTACTGGATGTATTCAGATCATCGACTATCAAAATCTTTTTCTGCAAAAGAAAATATATTGTCATGTCTGACGTCGTGCACTCCGATACGAGAACTTTCCCTCCTCCACCCAGGACGGGAGGTGTTAAATCTGCGCCTTGGGGAGACCGCGCAGAAAATGTGCAACACTGATACCTTCAAATCAAGCTTTTCTGTGTACCATTCAACTCCTTCGTACAAGGGATCGTTTCCATGAACTTACCAATCTTAGTCTACGTTGCAGGCGTACAGGGAAGGAGTAGGAAGGCAAAAAAACGCAAGAAGGGGAAGGATGAAGGAACCTCCTCTCTTCCACAGTCCCTCCTTCTATCCCTGCTCTCCCTCTTCCTCTCCAGATCCCCTGTTTTACGCCTGCTACTCAGGCTAACTAATCTGGTACGACTACACAAACTTCTCGATCGTTCTGGGGCAAAATTCCTACCACACGAGCTAGCTCACGTTTTAACAAACACGTGCGAGCGGTGTTTACACGTTCTCTTGTGGGTTTGTCGCTCGCGCGCGTGATGCTATAAAATGAGCACCAGTTCCTAGGTTACGGAATTCCTCGTCCACTCAAATAACAGCAACGTAGGGAGGATATACCAGCACAAGTGAGAAAAAACAAACGGTATAAGTAGATAAGGAGCGAGGATCTTGAAAGCCGGATCTTTCAAAGAAACAACAACAACTAAAGGAAATTACTTACACCAATCAGTTTTTCACACATGAGATCCAACGCCCACTGAAGGGGTACACTCGAGCGGAGAGGTTCAGCTGCAAAAGCCGTGAAATCACTTCCAAAGAAATAGTTAATGTCCATTATCTGACAAAAATAAAAAGAAAGAAAATGCATTGCATAAATGCGTTTCTGTAACAAAAGATTGGAAGTTATTGGGTCTCAATCGCCAACTGCATACAGTTCACCTACTGCATACAAGTAAGTTCAAGACTGAAAAAACCGAGCACTTCCGCTAGTCAGAGAACTAACAGCACTGACTTTATTTACTACCTTACAAGCAAAACAAACCTTGACATGCATTAAGGAGTTCTTTGCTCCGCGGCGGCGAAAAAAGAACGCATAATCTCAGATTATACAAGCTCAGCTTTAGCGTTCCTTCGGGGAAGATCCGGAACAACATTTATGATCGAAGAGCATTCGGCTCATGGCATGTCAACGGTAATCGATAAATTCCCGCTGGACAAGGATTGATCGGTTCCTCTGATGTACCATGGTCCGAGTAATCTTCGATTACAGATCCTGATCGGGTTCTTCCCAAAGGAAACGTAGCCAATGATACAAAGCATGATAGTTGTATTTATCAAAAGAAATAAGCCGTCCAGTCTCAGCAAGGTGAGAAGCGCGAGGGGTGATGGGAAGGGGCAAGTATTCCCCTCTTTCCCAGCTCTTTACCTCAGCTTGCGCTCCCACATCGCGCCCGGGCCGTGCGATGTATGAAGAAGACTGGGGACAAGTCAGCTCGAAGTTGAGCACGTGATCAGACAGACTCGCGCGAATTTCGACTGAGAATGAGTAGTAATGTCCTCTTCGCTTTGTTTTAAAATTTGTAGCTAAGGTGAGTTCAGCACCTTAAATATTGGCTTTAAAAGATTTCCTCGGCAATAAGCGAATTCATTTCAACTGAGATAAAGCTGGTACTTTGCTTGTGGAGGACCAAAAACGCGCTGAAAATATCTAAATTGGGTCGAGCCGGCCAAGTCCACGTAAGTTGGTACACGTTGTTTTATATTGTTTTATTTTATTTGCTCCTGACGATATAGGAACCTAAATGAAACAGAATCAAACATGGGAATTTTCATTAAGATTTGACATAAATGATAAAACGAGTCGCATTTCAATTGTTACTTGCTCAAATGTGGGGGGAGGGGGGGGGGGCATTGCGCGAATGTCCATGTTACGAAAAACATACCATTTTAGTATAGCCCATGAAATAGACCATCACAACTCTTTTCTGGTCATCAGCCAACTTGTTTATAGCCTTCCTCAGCTCTTCAATGATAACTTTTGCTGGTTTATCACAAGCCTCTAGCTCTGTTAAGATAGAAAGTAAGAAGAAATGAGGCTTGATTCAGACTCAGCTCAAAATGATACCTCTCCTAACTTGTTGATAATTTATTTCCTCTATATAAGTTCTGAGAATTTAGCGTCCATCAAGACTACAAATCATAGTTGATCATTTTGCTCACTTTCATTACCTACCTACTTAGCAATGTTTTGTAAGGAGAGAATAGAAGTTGACCTAATTATCAAAATACATTTCCATCAAGAACATTGATTTAACAAGCCTTTATATAAAATGGACAGAATAGTTTCCGCTCCAAGTTTCATATTTTTCGCCTATTTCACGTTTTCTAACATGTGTAATAAATTGTAATTGTATTTTTAGTTGAAGCTAAGGTTAATTTTCCATTACTTGGAAATAAGCATTGATTCACTGCTTATTTCCACTAAATCTTGATGACCAACTTATACATGAAGTTTAATGGGTACTAAAGTCACTTAACTGCTCTGAATGGGGTCACTCATTGTGGTGGGGCAGGGTGCATGTCTTTATGACAACTCTTAGAGCTATGTCAACAGGAGTTTTGCACTTCTCATAAGGTCACCCATGTCGAAGGGTAGACACCAGACAAAGAGTGATCTCCTGGTCCTCCAGGTTGGGGTATTGGGCACAGAGCTAATGACCCGGGGGAGGGGGGGAAAGACTCCATATGAAAAGGTCGGGGATGCTACTTATCTCGCTTGAGGGTTTAAATCAAGGATTTTGGTCTCACTTAGAGTGCTCAGGACAAAACACCACTATTTTAGCTGTCAAAGTATCCTTTAGGGTGCATTTGAGATAACAATTAAAAAACACTCTCATTTCCATTTTTAGGCTCAAAGTCTCCTCCCCCCAGAAACTGGAGACATAACCTTAGTTGCAAGATGAGTGGAGTTGATGATGATGAAAGTCATTAGAACTTTGCTTTAACATGTCAGTCAGCATTTGGCCAACAACCATCTAACAAATGGCCAAGCCCCAATTGTTTGAAGGGTGGATAATGCTATCCACCAGATAAATCACTATCCAGTTAATAGCATGGTTTGTTTTGTTAACACTTATCCGCTAGATGGCGATTTATCTGGTGGATAGGGTCATCCAACCTTCAAACAACCGGGGCCTGAACTCCACTGACAGCTAAATACCAAATAGTTAACTACGGAGGTGAGTACAATTTTCCTTTAAAACATACCACATTTCCATCCATTTTTTAACAGTGCCATTCGAAGTTGTTCTCGGTCCTTGATGCACTGCTTTGTGTCAACGGTGCGTCCCTCATAATTGGCGTTTGCAACTATTATTGCATGGTAAGTTGTTCCTTCAGAGGAATCCACATGAAGACCTACAGATTTAGAATGAGAAAAAAAAAAGAAGGCAGGATGTGAGCATGGGGATGTGCTGCCAACCAGTAGTTTATTATGCAGATGTTCTTATGGCTGAGCATGCCAGGGCATGTTTAAGACACAAAATGGCAACATGACGAAATGGTGCTACGGGCAAGAGTCAATGTGGGATACAGGTGCCTGTAAGGGTTGACGCTTACAATTATTGAGAGCTAACAACTGACGAGTCAGTGATATTTAGGCTAACTCGAGTGCTATTCAGGCTAACCATAGTATGGGGTACCATTTCGTCATTTTGCCATTTCGTGTTTTAAATAGCCTGCTTGTCATATGCACTCCTTGAGAGCATGATGAGCCTAAAGGATGTCTCATAGGATCAGATGGTTTAACTATCAGGTTACTGCACCACCAACTAGACATGTAATCATAATGTACAATAAGGCATTGATCATGTAGGAACGGATTAGTAAAATTCAGAATCTTTTCTCTTGCAGAATAACTCACTGACCTTGCATATCCTCTGGATTGACACAGATTGGTAGTGGAGATGTGGTGCGAGAAAATTCCACAGGAGAGCTGACAGACTGACTTGCCAAATCTACTCGCACTTTCTCAAAAAGATCAGCTAACATCATGTTTGACTCCTCCTTCAAGTTTTTCACCACACTTTTTACATAGGCTCTAAGAAATAAAATAGAAGGCCCAATACATAAAATGTGCCAAGAGAGGTTTGTTTTCCAATTAACATTCTAATAATAAAAGTGATATGTTATATGTTCTTAGAATATATGCTCTCCATTTAAAGAGCTTTCCACTTGAACACTTATGATTACTTTAATTCATGAAATATATTGGTGTCAGTTTTGTTTCTGATGTAAAGTATATATGAAATAATTCACATTTGAACTGCGGTTGTAGATGAAAGTGAAGAATGATCATCGCAGTAAATTTTCCAATTCAAGCAGTTGGAAAGAAGAAGCCTTCTTTCTGTTTCACCTATTGTTAAAAGTAGCAAGCAGATCCAGCCACTTAAACATCTTTGATATACAGCTAATATACTACTGAAAAGATTACAAGGTAAAAAGCTCTTAAAACTATGTACATCAATTGAATCTTTTCAATCAAATTGAGATCACAGTTTATCATCAATAAGAAGTTAGAGCAATCAACTAAAAAGTGAAACCAGCGAGAAAAAGTAATGGCAACAAATCAAAAAATAAGAAAAATTGGCAGCTTCGTGTATTAATTCGATCAAAAGCAGGAATAAGCAAAAGCCAAGTTAATAAACAAGAAAATGCGAGGCCAGGCAATCAAAATGTTTCACTAACATGCAGTTTCATTCATATTTGGTGATGTAAAGACTGCACTGTGTCATGAAGTATATTAACTGCTGATATATTCATACATGATACTTACAGTCTTTCTTGCTCTGGACGGATAGTTCCTGGAGGACATGGAAAAGCAATGATTCCATTTGGGGGTGGCTGAATTGGGGCCAATCCTTGGAGAACGCCATTCAAGTTAAGGTCTTTCACACTATTCTCATGAGCCCCATCTACAATTACTACTTGCATCTGGAAAACAAACAAACAGTGAATGCAAGGTAAGGTATGTGTTGTTTACAACTGAGAAGGAAGTACTTCTCAGAAACATTAAGCCCCAAAAGTGATGGCCATCTCTTTGCTACCCTTAATTATAATACTTATTATAACACTGAGAGGTGTTGTTGTAAGGGAGGATGCATTGCATGTAGTGCATTAAGTATAAGTAGTGTGAGAAGTAAGTATATGTATAGCATAAGTATATCTGTAAGTATAACAGAAGTGCTGTGTATAGTGTAAGTGTTAATGCTGTAAATAAAGTCGCATAGAAAAAATGAAAAAAATAAAAAAGTAAGGGAGGATGATTTTTCGAATCTCCAGAGGGAAATGAAGACTGGTTTGAAAATTCGGTATTTCGATAACTTGGGGTAAAACTGTGTTTGACCTGGGTAGGGAAACAACTTTTAGTCATCTTGACTAGATTTTCAGAGGTTTGAAAAATCAAGGGATAGAGAAATTGGGGTCCCACTCTGACTACTACTAATAAATATGAACTAGGTGATTATTCAAAGATCAGAAATGTAGTACGAACATAATTTTCACACAGCTGTTTCACTAGCCAGTTGATGTTCAAGGAACTGTGCATGAGATCAGCTCGAGAAGAAGGACTCTTGAGGTCAGATGGAAGCAGGTAATTCTCACCATTTATCTGCAAGAGAAGCACCATCCAACGATTACAATATTATACTAATCGTGTCTAGAACTGTTTTTGTCATGAAATCATTGCACAATCACATGGGTGTCCAACTACAGGTTTCCAATTCCAACTTTTTGTAATTGGATACTTATATGCAATTTGCATGTCAACTACCTAGTATGCTTTAATGGCTAATCCCTGTTAATGCATCTTATGGTTTTTAATTTTAAAACATTTGGACAGCATTACTGACTTTTATGCTCAGTAATTCTAAAAAGACTTTTCCAAACTCCAATTTTTTTATTGATACGATTAATTAGTAATTGAATCTTGTGTTTTACAATTCAGAGAGTAATCATGCTAACCTTGTACTTTGAAATTGGCCTCGCAGTGCACACTTCTCCGATTTTGAAATTTAACTTTCATGATTAAACCCTGAATTGCACTCCACTTGGTCCAGTTACTATTAACAATATTACATGTATATCATTTCTGGAACTTTTTACTGTTTACCACTCCACATTCAATCAGTCAGATATATTTCAAGCAAATGTTAGCTAAATGTGGAGTCCCAATTTGATAATAAATTATTCTTACCTGCACTGTAGGACCTGCCAGGTAAACAAAGGAGACAATTTTTCCAGACTCTCCAGGATTCATCAAAAATGAGTGCACAGTTTGGATCAAATTTGACACTTTGCACTTGGCTTGGCGTTTCACTGCAAAATTTAAAATGTGCATACACTATTCAACTGCAGTAACAGTGAGTACCAACTTACGATAATTATTTTGTTGATAATTATTTGTTGGCATGGGTATCCCACGTGTGGATGCACTCTGCACACAGGCCAGCAGTACTGGTATGGGTGTCAAGTCTTAATTTGCTCAAGACCGATCCTTGCCCAACCAGTGGCATTACAGGTTATAAGACATTAAGAGTCCAAGCACCTATGTGTGCTCATTCCTGTCAATTACAAAGGCATGAACTAATTTTGTTACACCTCCCAACTCAAATACGTTTTTTGATTGGAGAAGAACATGTCACATGTTGTGGTTCAAAACTCACTAACTTCCTAGAACAAACAAAACTCACTAACTCCCTAGCGAAACATTACAACTTGAACTTGTGACTCAAGTGTGATCAGGTCGTGCACCTTGAAACCAGGGCGATTTTGTTATGCCAGGTGGCATCAAGTAAATCATTTTTTCACAGTTTTTTCCCATTTTTTCTTTGAGTTGGAAGGTATAACCAAACACTTCATGACTGGCCCTAATGGAAACAATGAGTTATTGTTTCCCCTCAACTTCAATGTTACTCAAGGCTTTGCCTCAGTGAACATTGAGGGTCTTGAGAAACAAAACTCACCATTTCCCTTGGGGCCAGTCATTAATTAAGTGCTTAATGACTTGCACTGGTGGTGAAATATAAGTGCAAAGTCCAAGCAATGGCATGGGTGGCCTACATTTAAGTGTGGATGCCCACCCTCACCAGTTACCGGTGGGCTCCCAAGTCTTGATGCACTTGTATGGGTACTTGGTCATGATATGCCAATGCCCAAGCAATGGGATAGGTTGAGCCTCAATGGTATGGATATACATGTAGCTGTGTGCTACTTTCTAGCACTAGCATGAAATTAATGTGAGTACGGTACCATCTGTACCCATATCAAGGTAATGGGGCAGGCGATTTGCCTAGATGCCAGTATATTAGCCCATATATGAGGACAATCTTGCAAATCATACCAGGATGTAACAGGAATGAATTTGCATAATGATTACTGAAACCTGTGGCTTAGTCAAACCTAAATCTGATATTTTCCCTGATGTTCCTATGCAAATATAATGAAAAGTGACAACCTTCATTATACACATAATTAGATCATTAATTTATTTTATGTTTTTCTGTGACAGTCTAATGAGATTACACTTGCCTACATCCCAGGAGTCTTCAAGCTCCTCTTCCAAATTTCTCAGTTCAATGTCATGTTTTTTGTCCTCTTTGTCATTTCCAGTACTGCAGCTGATTAAAAGCGCATGGAATTGCTTTTTCACATAATCTGTTAATTAAACAGACATTACAGTTAAATCACTGACCCAGAATATGGTCAGAGGTACACTTATGCTAGTCAAAATAACTGTTTGTGCATTTAACTTGACTTCTTTAATTCCTCATTCAATCATCTCACTCTGTTGAAGGATTTCTTTGATTGCTGTTTTCCCTTCGATACTCCATTTTTATATGCCGGTAATGCTGATATGAATGACCAAAGAACATCTCTTGGATCATGTGTACTAAAGGCATCGGCGGTCAAGTGTTGATTGACATCTAGATCAAAACTTGATCAACATCTTAATTGACACTTGACGGACATCTCAACTGATACTCGGCTGACACTCAGTCGACTTGATCAATGTCTTGATCGACACTCAATCAACACTCAATTGACAGTATATCGACAGTCAGCTGAGTGTCAACTGACTCATATATATTGATCAACACTCAGTAGCATCTCTGCAAAAATTAGTTGACTCTCAACCAAAATGTCGATCAAGTCTTGATTGACATTTCGGGTGATTTCTGAGGTGTTGATCGAGTACTGATCAAGTGTTGATCAAGAGTCTATTGAGGGTACCGATCAAGGATATCAATCGACACCTGACTGCGGATGCCTTTAGTACACATGATCCCAATTCTCTGTTGTCTGCAATTTTTTTTCCCATGCTGGTTCCTGCAACCCTAGCTTATCTGGAAATTAGCCACTTAAGGCTCTTAGTCGCTACACAGATACCAGTGGTGGATCTACCCCTTATTTTGGGTAAAAAAAGAAGAAATCATGGAAGAGAGAAAAGCCAGTAGGGCAAGCAAAACAATCCCCCCCCCCCCCCCAACCTTAGCTCAAGGTCTGGATCTGCCACTGGATACCATCTGTTGACTGAAAAAATAATTAGCCCTGAGAGATCTCAAGGTCACATTCTAATATCATCTCTAAATACATGCCTAATAGATAGTTCTGATGTTATTAGCCTATAATAATGAAACAAAGCTAATGCGAACCTAATTTTACTATACTAGATCAACAACATTGGACAATATATGTTATTAAAAGAGTTATCAAATAATGGATAAACAGTGAAGGAAGTGATAAGTATGGAAGACAAAAAAGAGAAAGACTTTCAGGAAAAACTACCTTTACAATCCCAAGTTAAGCTTGGGATCAGGACAAATTATCAATACAGAACACCAACCGGAGTTTCAATTTTTGAACTCACTGTCAGTGTCAATAATATACCTGTGGAGTCAAACACATCGTCATCATTAGCAGCAATGCTGCTACTCCCCTCCTCCTGGCTGGGCTTCCGATAATCTGGTTTGCTGTCAATATCTAGATCATCCATCTGACTTGTTACACTCAAGTCTTGTTCCGCATGAAGCTTTGTTTGTCCTCCAATTGCTTTTGGATCGTCATCAGATTCTACCTGACTGGGGACGCGAGCATCTGGCTTTCTATCAATTTTCTGAGGATTTTGACTGCATTCTTGTTGTGGAATTCTCATTGACTTGGATTTTGTTTCTGGGCTGCTGGTTTCTTCAGCTGAAGACACCACTGCTGTAGCAACTGGAGAAAAAGGTGCTCAAATTACTATTATTTCGACAGCTGAGGAATAATGGGTGGCATATTCAATGAAAACCTCATTTTTGCACAGAGGGAATCATGCCTTAATAGGTGTGTTTGGGAGAGGGGTGGGGAGGGAGGGTTATGTGGCATGATATATACCTTCTGACTCAGTTGGATTTTTGAGGATTGAGCCATGACAACCAAAAAATCCAAAAATTATGCGAGGAAAATCAAATGGAATGCAAATTTCTGGTAATTAATTTCTGAAACCTTGTGAGGTTGTCCTGTCCTCTTTTCCGGAAATTCTGGAAAATGCTGTTCCATATGGACCCTTAAATTTTTCGAAAATTTAAGGTGGCTCTGAACCCCATGTACAGAGTTTTTTTGTCATACTGTTGCTATGGTAACCTATTGTGTCACAAAAATGATAACAACTTGTTCACCAATGATTGCGCAGTTTTTTGATTCCATGATTATAGCATCAAGTGAGAAAGAGTGGTTATAATGACCCATCAAAATCTAAGTGTTGGAAACTGTTTTGAGCCACCTTAACAGAGGTGTCCACTGAATGCAGGTTTATTTTACAGCAAATATGGGAAGAAAATTCAGGGACTCAAGGTGGTGTCCACTTAATAGAGGGTGTCTGCTTAACATGGGGTCAGCTTAACACAGGTTTCATAGACTGTAATTAGTTTGTCAATTCATGATAGAATGTTTTGAAAATTGATATTCAGTAAAAACAGATATCACTATGAAGATGGGGAACAGGGATGGCGCACTAATGAGAGTGCTCGCCTCCCATCAATGTGGCCTGGGTTCGATTACGGCCTGGTGCCAAATGCAGGTTGAGTTTGTTATTGGTCCTCGCCTTGCTCCAAGGGTTTTTTCTCTGTTCTCCAGTTTTCCTCCCTTCCACAAAAACCAACATCTCCAAATTCCAATTTGACCAGGATGGAGGACCTGCATGAAAACCAGCTAAGGCTGATGTGGCTTCCTGTCTAGATATCGTTATCTATTTATTTTTATTTATTTATTTATTTTATGGCATAACTTTAAACAGGTCAAAATAGCCTATTAAAACAGACAACAAAAAGAAGCAAACCTGATTCCTGGTCTTCAGAGCTTTCATTATCTTCTATCATCAGCTCGGAAATGCGATGACTCTCCTTTTTTATTTCATCTATCACGTCCAATCTCTGTACATCAGGATGCTTCAACCACCCCAAGAGATCATTAACAGTCTTGTGTCTTTGTATCATCCTTTCAACAAGTCCTTTCATTTTCCCATTTTCTCGGGCATTCTCCAGTTGTCTTACTTCTTCGGTATTCAGGTCCATGACAGATGCCATTCCCCGCCAGTCATGATGATTTGCATCTGGTGGATCTAACAGCATCTCAATCTTGTTGCGCAGACGGTAGGGAATGTCCCTGATAAGAGTGCCTGAATTTATGGTGAAAAGAAGCACAAAGTGAAAATATCATGTTAATCCTCTCTGACCCATAAAGGGTAATGAATCTTGTAATATAATTAGTAGACATAAAAAAAGACGCACAAGTTTGGGGCAAAAACACAATTTAATGACAACCAAGGCAATGAATGGAAACTAGGGAGCCAGTAGGGAGGGTAAAACTAGCGAGAATAGACTGCCAATGACCTTTGAGATGATGCTAAACTTGATATGATCAGGGAGAAACCTGATGCAAGTGCCAAGAGACAATGGCACGTGAGGAAGGTGTCACTAATTAAGCATTTCAATAAGGCCAAAACAACCAGGTTGGTTCTTAATATGATCCAGATTTTCCTATCCATGCACACAGTCACAGTAATGTACACGTGTTATGTGTGGAAAAGATCAACCATTACAAACATGAATTGAGAGAGAGGAAAAAAGAAATAAATTCTTTACCGGCTGAGGGTTGGTCTTTATAATGAAAAAACTGTGACCTTGGACTTGCAAATGCTCCCAGGCTTTGGGCAGCACTTTCTAGACTTGACCAGTCATAGTTTTTCACTATACAAATGTTCTAGCTGGCAAAGAAAAACTAAGATATTATTTTATCTTAGTTTTGACTAACAATATTCAGGACAAAACCTATTGAAACAAATGTAAATTCTCTTTAACTTTCGTAATATCGGATAAATTACATCCTCTCCCTCCTCCCCTTGCTTGTTGTTGTCTTCTCTGGGCTAAAAAATGGTTTCACAGAAACAACATTTTACAAACAACACTGATTACAGGAGGGAGGGGAGGGAGGGAGTGGAGCTACATCTGTTTCATCGTCACGGCCACAGTGAAATTAGTGCGTCTGTATAAACAGCATTCTGTCCTGTATTTGTAACTCCCTCAAGCCTTCTAAAGCTCGGCGGTTAGGTGTCCATTGTATATCCGTTGGAACTTTTTTAGCAGCTGTCACTATGTTGGTGAACTCTATTAACTTGGCCGCCAACAGTTGTCAAAACCTGATTAATTCTCAATGGGCTTGTAAGAATTAAATTTGCTTTACCCTCAGTGAGGAGCACCTCTGGATTATCTTGATTGCTCATTTCTGGAATCGAGGGCTGTTTATAAATGTTCCTAGCCCCTTGTCCATGACTGTTGTTGAATCTTCCATAGCCATTTCCTGCATTGTAGCTTTGCACAGCTGGTGCTGAATATGGAGGGGGTGGGGAACAGGCCTCTGCATCACCATATGGTTCCACAGGTTCAGCAGATGTTGGAAGACTTTGTGCCCTTCGCATCGGTGGCTCTACCAGAACAGAAAATGTAAAAACAATATATCATCCTTTTTACATTGTATTTTAATGTCTTACTATATTTTAAATTACTGAAGTTCTAATTAGTATATTTTAGGTAATTCTTATTAATAGCATATATTCTGAATTTTCATTTTTAATATACTGTGTCCCAAATTAGCTCCTTGTCACTCAGGAGCTAGATCCTCTACTGACACATAAATAAAGTGTCTTCTTCTTCATCCAGTTTGGTACATCACAAGTTCTGCTTGGTAGAGACATGCATACTCTGTGGCCTCTGACCAACCTTATAAGGCTGGGTTGAATGTCATAAGCAGCAAACTGGAGTTTTAAGACCCTCTAGGTATATTTTTAGCTCTGGATGAATTGTTACTGGTTTTTATGTTTATAAAGGTCATACTGTGGCCCTAGATGTACAACGTTCCTTTGGTCACAGTGCTCCCCACCTCCGCCCGCTGGGGAATTTGATTCAAATTGTGGGGAGGGTATATGAACCATGAATAATCATATATCTATGGAAACCACCAGGGTTCACTATAGTTATACTACTTTGGCACAATTGCTTTCATAACATTTAGGAAATTGTCTAAATATATTTTGATAGGAATCGCGTCATTTTTGTGGATAGGAGCTGGAAGTCTGCGAAAATGAAGGAAATCTTCTGCAGGCCAAACTAACAATTAAACATGGCGTGACTGTAATTTGAGATTTCGATCGCGTTCAAAGTGATTAGACACAGAAGAAATACCTGTCTTCCCTCGCAGTTTACTCTCTTCGTCCTCCAGCTCATCTGCTAGATCGTCTAGACGAATGTCAGGACTTCGCAAAACCTCTACAAAAAGCCCGTAAGCTTTGGGTCCTCTCTTTTCCAGTATACTCAGCATAGTCTGTGTTCCATGAATGGCCCCCTTCTGAGCTTCTTTCGCTGCAATTTCTTCTACGTCCGAGGGACTAAATATGTCCCTAAGATATCCCGAAAAAACTCTCGGACTGGAAATCCTTCCCATGATTTTGAATGTCATCTTTCCCAACACTTCCCTATGAATTTTATCCATTGTAGCAAATTTTAGCGGAAAATGCTGATTTGAAACAACTCGATGTCTGTTTGTCCTTACTCCCACGAGCTAAAACAAGATGTAAGAAGTAGTCGACCCACGCACAGGTAGAAATAATGCTCAAAACTTTGTCAAAAGCTAAAAATACAACCTGGGATTTCTCCCAATGATTAAAACTTCCATTCGGAGGTTCACACTTCCGGCTGCTTTCCGCGAAACGCGGGAAATCCTTAGTACCGAGAACTGGTTTCGTTTGTTTTTATGGGTTTCTCATTGGTTTATTTCCACCGGAAAAAGTTCGTGATATATTCGGATATCGTTTCGCTTTCCGATGACACTCGATTAGTTTTCAGTCCTTTCCGCTTTTCGACTCTCACTTGGGAGCGAGGCGCTAGCAAATCGTCGAGCGAAATATATAAGCTTTTTTCGGACGGATGTGTGCATCGCGGTTTCTATTGCTGTAAATGCGGAAATTTCCACAGTGTCAGGTCCTCGATTGTGCAAAGCTCCAACCGAAACCAATGTATGTGGTTTTTGACGTAAAACGTGATTGTTTTGCGTGGTAATATTGTTCTTGGACGTTTGAGAACATGGGCCTATTTCCTTGGATGTCGTCTCTGGTTTAAGGTGCTTGAATGACTATTTTATGGTTTTGTGGAAAGCAAGCGTAGTAAACTTCAGCTAATTCATTCATCGAAAGGTCTCTAAACACTACTGGAAGAATTGCGTGAAAGCGCTGCTGTCAACATGGCGCTACCATCTTCAATAACATAGGAGAAGTCCTTAACTTTTCAGGGTCTTGTAAGCTTATAGTTGTCGAAAACCAGCGAATGAGTTTACGTTGAGGAGGAAAGCATTTCTACAAAGGCCTCACCATGGCTAATGGGACAGTTGAAGCTCTATATCCCTATTCTTACGAAGCTGGAGACGGACGAACCATTACGTTTTCTACTGGAGACCGTTTCACGTTACTAAACAAGACAAACGGTGATTGGTGGCAGGTTAGGAAGGGTTCAGAGAAGCCCATGTACGTTCCAGCGTCGTACATGAGGGAAATTGTCGAGAGAAACACTACCCCAATTTACGAAAATGTCGAAAATTTTGAAACCCACCGCCCGTGCAATGGTGAATCCGTGATTATGGAGGAAAATGGCTCGGAGAGCCGCGAGGAGGAAAACAGTTCGAACGAAGAGAATTCGATACCAAATGGTGACAATCACTTCGATCATCAAAATAACGAAGGAGTTGAAAATCTAGAGGGAAGCTCACCCAGGAATTCAACTGAATCTCCTCGTTTTAGAAGTGCCTCATCCAGTGTCAAGTCGCTGGCGAAGTCACTGGAATTGGTGAGTATAATAAACTTATAAGTAAGCTTATATGTACATCTATTTTGGTTTGAATTCGACTTGATACAAGCTTGGCCTTTGTCTGATCTTGTGTTGTGATTGGGAATCAAAGCAAATTTAACTTGTTTGTAACCCTGTTTTATAAATCAACAATATCGCTAGATAAGATTACAAAACAAAAGTTCTACCAGTTAGATTCGCGAAACCAGAGCTAAAACATTTATATAATACGACATTGAACAATTTGTACGGTTCACGATTCGATACTTCGATCGCCAGGGAAATCTTATTGTTCTTACTGTAAACGGTATAAAGAGGTCGACAAGAGCTATTGCATTTTGTGATCATTCAGAACACAACACTGTGGTTTCGCTCCTCAAAACCAGCTTTTGACTCTACACAAAGATACTTGACAATAAAAACTTGTCATTTGTTTGTGTGTCGTTAAGGATTTTATTTAAAGCATAAATACCGATATCTTTTCGTCATTTGCCAGACAATAGTATTAACCAAACCATAACAGTGTAAACAATACATCGATAAACTAGAGCTTTCCTCATTGTACTGGATGGAAATTTCGAGGATGTAGATGGAAAGATCGAGGTCATAATTTGTTGCTCTTGGCTATAAATTATTTCCCACTTAGATATGACAAATGAATAGATTCATGCAATAATTTGACTTGTCAGCTTCTCAGCTTTATGATGGTTTCCAAATGCTCACAAATAGCTGCTCTGTCAGCACGTTGTCTGCGTCCAAGAACATGTACTTTTTTTTTATTTTTACAGCTTTAAACTGTAGTTGAGAGGTCTTGTTTGTGTGACGGAAACTCCTACACGTGAACCTGTAAAACGACCTGCCTTCAGTGCCCCAATAAATAAGCTGTCAAGAACCCATTTCAGTAGCAACTTTGTTACAATAATGTAATTATGATGTCTGATACAAACAACTAATAATTGTATAGCAGGTCAAAGTCAACCTTGGAAATTGCAAAAATGAATTTCTTTCCAAAGTCTGCTTGTCTATGAATGTCTGCCTATTTTGAAAAGTACTTTATTCCTTGAATTACAAGTTATCCTTGAAACTGAAATTTTTTCAGACTGGACAAGTGCAGTGTACAAATAGAATAAAATTTAGAATTTTACTTTCCAAAGTCACTCTGTTCAATATGTATGTTGCAGGTCAAAATGAAATTCAGGTTAAAATGAAATTCCTTTGTCTCTTAATCCTAATTATTCATGGATCATGAATGATATTGTCAGGGTTAGAAGACAAAGGAAATTGAGAATCAAACTAGGTTAAAATCATTTTAACCTGAATTTTATTTTGACCTGCAATGTGTATACATGTGATCAGTACATATGCCATTATTTCAAGCTACCTTAATAGAAACAGATCCACCCAGTGAAGCATCAGCATTGTTTTCTTTTAATTTTATTGCTTATTCACATCACTTACCCATACAAGCATGTAACACAGAGCTTTTTTTGCAATACAGAGCTGGCATTCCAATACTTAAGTAGACACCCTTACAAATGCCACTTAATTTTGTTGCATTAAAGTACTTCATAGGAAGGGAAAATTACTAGAGTTTCATTACAGTAATAACAGAATGACTGACGAAACCTATAATAATAATGATTGAGTGTCCAGTAGATTTGGAACATAGAAATGCAGACAAGCTCCCAGCCTATTATAGCTATCATCCCTTAAAAAAAATCAGAGGGAGTCAATTTTTCTCGAGAGTTGACCATAGAGACTACCATGGAACTTTGTTACACCTTGTGAGTGAGGTTTAAATTTAGAAAATTAAGACAGGCCAACAGATGTAATCAGCATTTTATGACAAGAAAATTATTTTGTGAGTGGTCTATTTTTATGTGTGAACTTGCAAGTCATTAACTATCTCATGCAAAGATCACATGCAGAGAGCAAGTTCCATAGTTGTCTCTGCTTGTCACATCAGCTGTTAACTCACTGGAATGGTTTTATGCATGGATAACAATTATTTATGCAAGGCACAAGATTATCAATGCCAACACAAAGTCTATCCAATTTTTTCTTTCAGGGGAGGGTGGCTGTGTCTACTGTTTTTAACTGGTTAATGCCTGCTTCAGCTGCACTCCGTTATATACATCTAGTTAAGAAATAATAATAAAAAAAAAACATGCTCTTTGTTTCTGTTGAGTTAAGGAAGCCCAAGTGGAAGTTTGGGAGAATGAGAAATGCTTTGGGAACACTAGTGAAAAAAAGAACAAAGAGAGAAAAAACAAAACAGCTTGTTTAATTTGATCATCAAAATGTAAATTCTCTTTGCTCACGCCATCATGTCAACATCTTGTGCTAGTTCTGTGTTTCTATTGAGTTTTAAAATTAATCCTCTATTGTTCTATCATGAATGCCATTCTCTGATTGGCTAAGTTACTCCCTATCTATTTTGTTGTAGATAGTGAGTAGCTTAGCAGTGTGTGTTTGTTACCAAAATGACAGCCACTTCTTTACGTGTATGAGGTGTCTGTGAAGAGGATTTTGATAAAGTTATGAATGACTAGTTGATTTATAGTAAAAGAATTAAATTTAATATTGCTCTTGATTTCTGTACATGATAGTTGACTCCGGCTTCGCCCTCATCAACTATCCAGTGCGAATAATATAATTGATTAACAGAAACATGAGTTTTAACAATTAGCATGCATATTTCCTAACTGGGCTGTTTTCTTTAGTTAATAACAATTATTGATTTCACTTGTTTGTTTAGTCCGGTGCCCGTCCAGGAGGAAGTTTTTCATTGCCAAGACCTGAGCGACCTAAATCACAGTCGCTTCCAGTTGGTTGGGTTTTGATGCATGATGAAGCAAGTGGTCGCCCATGCTATGTCAACACCAAGACTAGTGAGACAAGCTGGAAACCCCCCAGAGTATCACGGTCCAGGACTCCTCCCTCAAGCCCTGGGGTAAGCTGTACCTGATAAGATATATTATTTCTACAATGTACCTGGATATGGGAGAGACCTCCAGGTTAAAGTTAGATAACAAGTGCAAGTGGAAGTTCTGGAGTGGTTTTCATTTGAGTGTCAAAAGATATTTAGTTTTGGGCCAACTAAGCTGCACAATTGGCCTAAACAACTTGTGCCACTTTTTCATCCAATCAGAAGTTTAACAAAAACCAATTGTGATTCACTCGCACTCATTTTGCCAGGCTTCACATCAGCTACAAGTAACTACTTTGGGTTTTGATTGATTCAGTACATATTGTCTGTGTCCTTTCTGATTGGAGCTAGAGTGATAACTTTGGTTTTGGTTTCACAACACTCATTTGAAAACCGTTCTATTTTCAAACCAATTGAACTCAGTCCCAGGGTTCTTGATCTTCTTTGTCCTTTGAACTGTTAGAATGGTCAATTCCCTCTATCAGATGCACCTGCAAGGAGTCATGGTAGTTGTATTCATCAAAACAAACATCCAGTCCAAGATGATGATTCCCTGCTAGTGCATCTCATAGACAGAATTAGCCATTGACAACCTCATTCCTAGGGTTTCTCTTCCTCTTTTATTTCTCTTTGGCTTCATTTCATGAACACATTAAAGGAAGAGCAGACAAATGGTATAGTCCAGCTGAGAGTGAACCAGAAGGTTCATTGGAATTATACAGTCATGTACACTGTACTGTATGCATAATATTTCACTTTTTATAGTTAACACATTTTCCATCATGAATCATTTTGGCAATGAATGACCCTTGCAAAAAGTGTTTTTAGTAAATTCCCATTTATCCTGGTTTACTTACAAATCCCTTGTATTAGTTATTTCTGAAGTTTGTACTGCATTCAAGTAATTTCCTGTGATTTTTCATCATGAATACCTGTGTTATGAAAATCTCCATTTACATAATGCATGTAGCTTCATGCAATACTGGGCAACTTTATGTGGTGAGTTATGTTTCATCAATACCTCTTGCTAATTGAGTTCGAGGTCCGTACTGTAAGTTATGGACCGAGTTTTTTCCCCTTCGATTTATGGCCCAAGCGCAAAGTGCATGGGTCATAAATTGAAGGGGAAAAAATGAGGATTTGTAACTTACAGTACGGACCGAGAAGATGAGGTTAGTAAGATATTTATTATATCTCTACTGTGTGCCTGATGGGTTCGGAAACGATTTCTATTCACGCAGACTCGGAAAGCGTCAAATTTCTGACACCTCGAAAGCAAAACAAGTCAGTTTGAAACTGTTTTTAAGTTGTTAGCACGCTTTACTACATAATTTAGAGTATAAGATTGTTTTAAACTTTCACTCGCTATAAAAGTTAAGAACACTTATCGATAAATCACGAAACAGTTTGGCAACAAAACCAACTTTAAATTTTAGCGGGGCATACAAGAGAGTACGGCCTGCTAAATTGACCAATCACAACGCGTGTACTAACTGAGAGATAATAAGCTACAATAGACCTTTTTTGACTGGGTGGTTTGTTGTCCCATTTCAGACCGTATGATGATACTCTTGAGAATTCTTCCTTTCAAATTTTCAAATAGTTGCGTGTATATGAATAAGTAATTTTTAGATTGATGAAAGAACAATTCTCTAGAGAATATCACATGGTCTGTAAAGGGAAAACATATATCTTATTAGATGTTTTGGTGTGTAGTATCGCTGTTTATTATTACTATTATTATTATTACTATTATTATTATTATTATTATTATGATTAGATACGGAAACATGTTTTACAGGTTTAACAGACATCAAATTATGTAAATATCATAGCATTTTGTAAAGCTTAGCTCTAGTTTTTGTCACAATAAACACTCCTTTTCATTAAAAAAAAAAAATATTATTATTATTATATTTTTACGAGTTGTGCCGTATTTTGACGAGCCCGTAGGGTGAGTCAAAATACAAACAACAAGCATTTTGTAAAGCTTAGCTCTAGTTTTTGTCACAATAAACACTCCTTTCAATTAAAAAAAAAAATTATTATTATTATTATTATATTTTTACGAGTTGTGCCGTATTTTGACGAGCCCCTAGGGTGAGTCAAAATACAAACAACGAGTAAAAATATACAGAGATACTACACACCAAAACATCTAATAAGAGATTTATTATCCGACTGCTGTAGTCAATAAATTTATCAGTGAAAGAGGGAGAGTGTGACAGTTTTGCGTGTGCATGGTGACCTGTCCAACAAACAGGTTTTCTACTGTACAAATAACTGTACAATATTGCTGTATATTTGTACTGTTATTTGGACGGTATTCACTACAGCTGGATAATAAAAACGAGTATTGATTATTGTTCCAGTGGCAGACACCTCCCTTGGGATGGCGCATCTCACGCAGCAGTTCAACTGATGAGCTTGTTTATGTAAATGAATATAATGAGGAAGAAGTGAGTATGCTTTTGGCTTATTTCCAAGAGTATAAAAGTTTTGATTTGACTCTGAGGAAAATAAATGATCTACATGTAGCTTGTAATAAAAAAACTAAAAAGAATTAATTATTAATTCTTTTTAGTTTTCAAGTAGCTTGTAAATTGCTTGTGTTAGTAGTTTACGTGCATATCCCTTGTATTGGTGATATCTGAAAATTGTCCAGCATTCAAATCATTTCCTGAGCAAAGTTAGTGGTTCTCTTTAGTAATTAAAATTGTCTGTGTAAGAAAAAACTTTGTTGCAACGTGTACAATGCGTGCACATGCAATAACTTTGACATCATAACTCTTTCTTGCCAATTAATAAGTTAACCATATTTCATCATCATTGTCATAGTCCTAGCTCTCCTGTGGAAGAATTAGGCCATAAAGTTAACCATATTTAATGCAATTATTATTTTACTGTTATATAAAATCTCTGTGTAATTATTTTTCAAGTGGATGCCTTCAAAAGACAATGAAGGACGAGTGTATTATTACCAAGTCAATGGAGAAGCATCTGCTTGGGAACTTCCAGAGGTAAATTATCAAGGGATAGATCCTAACTTCAATTATAGGTCTGTGCCAAAGAAATGGTGATAAGATGTGGTGATATATAGGCAGCAGTGGGATACCCCTCTACCTCAACTTTAGAACTGAAGTTCTGTTTTCTTTTTTTTTTCTTGGAGGAGGGGGGGGAGGGGGTTGCTATTTCACTGAACAGATTGTCTTTTCAACATACCTATCAACCAACTAACTCTGGAATAGTTTTTGGGACAGTTTGGGAGTGGTATCTTGTTGAACATAATTATTCTTGCCTGAAGGAAGGTGAGATGTCATTGCAATCTTACTTTTGAGCTCATCTGTGAGGAGTTTCACTGGTTTGTTTGCTTGCTATGAAATTTTGGACTGTATTTGGACTGCAACTGCTAGTTTCCAACCTGATTGTACACTACCAATCAGTGCTTTAGAAATGTAATTCTACTGCTCTCTTGTTAACTACAAATGTAGATTTGTCTGAAATTCGTGCTACTTACAGTGTATTTAGGAATTGCATGTTTACTCTGGATGTTGCCAGGGATTGTAAAGCATTCCCTTGTTCTGTATGGCATTTTCCTCCAGCTTAGCCTGTTAAATGTAACTAATGTTTATATAGATGCATTCACTGGCTTTCTGCAGGTGGAACCTGCTACACGACAGTCTTTCGAAGCACTGGATGTCACCTACAGAAGACGCTCTCCAAATCTCAGTCTTAGAAATTCCAAGTGTCAGTCTATGCTGACATCCAGTCCACGAAACTCGCAAACAAATCTCGCTGCCCCCACTCCTTTGTCTGCAGCTGCTTATGGCTTTCCCCCACCTCCCATGGTGAGTAGCTTCATAGGTGACATTCTAGCATTCACTTTGTCAGAACTGTTTTCTTCCGTTCATTTCATACAGGCTATGTTGCTTGTGTTTCTGCACATTTGGTCATACTTCTGACCTTGTACGTGCTTTGTCACTAATTATACTCAGCCACTGCTAACAGAATGTAATATGCAGGCCATTATTCACTTGTGTTTCTGCACAGTGGTTATCAATCTGTTATGCACCGTTACTACTGCTAATTGCCATGCTAACATGCAGGCCAAATTTGCTTGCATTCTGCATATTTTGGTCTTATACATGGTTTTGCGCCTTCATGCAAGTCACCTTCAAGTCACCTTTTAGGTGGAATGTTTTGCACATTTTGCTCATACACGTGCACTGTACATCTGCGTACATGTATGCTCAGTCATGTTGTGACAATTTCCTTATTGTTTCCACCATGCCTTATGCAGGCAGTCTTTACACTTGTGTTGTGTTTACTCAATCATACTTCATACTTACTCCCTCGTCATCATAACTGAGTTGGGGAAAAACAGATACAACTTCAAATGTTGTGAGGTCATTTATTTTGTTTTAAGTTTAGCAATCTCTAAGCCAGTTTATTAATTTTCCTTTAGTTCAGATTATACTTAGAGATGTTTGTATAAAAATTTCAAACTGGTGACTGATTAGAGCTGCAACATGTTATTACAATGCATATATTCCTATATCATGACTAAGTTTAGAGGAAAACAAATACACTTTTCTATTGTGATGTTAACTTTTAACAATCGATAAGCCAGTTTGATTGTTATTTTCTTTTGATTCAGATTAGTAATTACAATACTAAATATTTGTTTACCTCAAACTGAATTCCAGCTTAAGTCACAAGCTGTCAGTAGCAGTCTTAAATTGTGGTTGAAAAAGATAGTTGTCTGAAAACTGTTATTTTGGATATGGCTTAATTTAAATTTAGTTGAAAACCCATCCTTAAGGTAGGTTGTTCCTAGGACTGCTTACATTGTGAGCTCTTGGACTGGGCCACTTGGAACAAATTAACTAATCTAAATGATAATAGTCAGGAGAACAAAGAATGGGGAGCATTTTTGTAAACAAACCAATAAAGTTTAAGAATACACATAATAATTTTAACATTGATACCCAGAATATTTCTTCCTCAGTAAGCCTTATCTGTTAAGTAGTTTTTAACGGTTTCAGTGTGGTTTCACTAAATGCAAACTGAATTTTATGCCTCTAGATCTCATCTTTGACAGCAAATATCATAATTATTTTGATAATTTGCTGTCACAAATGGGAACTGTAGATTGTATTCACTACTGAGGAGTTGATAGTAAATGTAGACAAATTAAAGTAAAAACAGACCTTTTTTGCCTTTATTTGGTTCAGGTTTGGTTGCATCTGGATGCTTCCATGTCATCAGTCTGTTTAAGAAAAGGAGTGCCAACTATTGTTCACAGTTATCATTTTGACTTGTCAAGTTTCTACCAAAGTGGCCCAGTTTAAAGTGGCCGAACACAGTTTTCAAGTACCTATGCCTAATTCACCATTACTTTTAAACTATTTATGCTTTGGTGCCCGTTTTTGCAAGAGTCAAGGTTAAGCACAGAAGGGTTTATTCTCTCATTTTGGCTAAGGTGTGTGCTGTTGCCATGGCAATGGGGCTGGTTAAAAAAAGGCTTAAAAAATAATTTTTGTTTATTTAAAAAAAATCCAGTTGTTAGATTTTTTTCATCATTTGCCCACTATGAATTGATATTAAATCCCTTCTGTCAACACTGTTCTGATAAAATTTTGACTTAGATGATTTTTGTAATTCACAGTAAATCGTTTTCACTGCTTGTTCTGTATTATTAAAAATCCCCTATGTTAAAATTCAGATTTTTTGTGATAGATCATTCACGTGGTTTCTGAACTATTTTTTTGCCAAATTTCTTTCAATTTTATTTACTGGATCGTTAGAAATTGGCAAGCTTTTGCAAAAGCAATCGGTCTCAATTTTCGAGCAACTGCGCATGCGCTGCATTTAACTGGGTTCTTTCGGTAACAAAGAAAAAGCTGAGAATTGCTGGGTTCTTTGCATCGTTACCTTTTCTATTATAATTATTATCTTTGTAATAAAAGACTAAAGCCATCAATACATTGCATTCAAATATAGAGAAAAACAGCACAGTTAGTGCGGGTGTTGAGTAAATACAATGATAGCTGGATCACTCTATTGACAGCATATTTGTTGTTTCCAATCCTTGTGCGTGTGCTGAATTGCATCAGCAAAAGCACATGCAAAAACTGTGTTCGGCTACCTTAAGTGTTAGCAATGTAAGACATACTGATTGTATTGGAAACAACACATTCATAGTTAATTTGTTCGTAAAGTTTCTTGTTTGGGGAAATATTATTTCATCTACACATAACATTGCTATCTAAGAATGACAAAAGCTGGCTCGGCACAAAATTTCTGCTCATAAGTAATGTTATTTCTTTTATTAGTTTCATGAGCGATCTGCATCTGTACAATCTCGAGAGAGTGTCTCGTCTGGTGGGGAAGACTGGCCAGCACCTCCAACACCTACAACAGATTATAGCAATTTTGTAAGTATTGTGTATTGAAAGTTACATAGGGGTTGACATCTGCCTTTGTTAGTACAAACTGGGATAAGAGTGTTGAAGATCAGGGGATAAGAGTATTGAAGATCAGGTGCCTTAAATTTAAAGTAGAGGTGCTCAACATGACCAAAGACAGAGATCTCATAGCCTGACTCAATTGCCATCTGCAGCTGGGGGCTCCTTTCTCGAAAGTCCCAGTAACTTTACAGACCTGAAGCCATATTTTAAGATCTAAACCTAAGGAGTAAAAGTGCAGGTTTCAACTAAAAGACCAGTCCATCCTGTTTTGTTTCCTGGTATTTTTATTGTTTGAATTTCAAAACCATTAATATCTCAGGGTTAAAACTTGGCAGTCGCACGCTCGCCAGTGGCGATTAAGAAGAGCCCAGGGCCACTAAGAATTGAGGTTTGATCACCTGAAGGGCGACTACAATTTGAGAAGTACGCAAAGGATAACAACAAAGATGAAATAAAATGCTCTTTCCTTGGAGTACCTTTCTTTTCTTTCTGTTCTTTCCTGAACTCTAAGTTCATCAATCTGTAGTAAAAGTTAGTTCTAAAGTGCAAAATTTAAAGCCGTTCGTGATCGAGTTTTTAGATCACTCCGACATGTAGACGCCATTTTGATTTTATTGACACGTGACTCCAGACTTACCCAGAGGTCTGTGCGGTACATTTGGAAACACGAATATCGGCAAACTGCTCAAGTTTAGAATACAAAATGTGGAAATACCTCTCTGGATGTGAACAGCCGCCGCCGAAAAAAGCCAAAAGCAAGGACGATGTTCTGGAGAGTAACCAACTGTACGAGAAAATTTGAGGGCCACTTCATTTTGGCCTGGGCCACTAAGAGTTCAGGGATACTGGCCCGAGTGGCGACCAAGCACTGAAGTTAACTTTTAGCCCTGATATCTCGATCTTGAATGTAAATATGGCAAACAAAACAAACAGCTTTTCGGGACTGGTAACCACAGGGACTTGCCAGGCCTTTCTTGTCTAAAGGATAGATAATGCCAGTCATTGAATTATGTTGCTAGATATATTAATTCATCCTGTGGATACCATAATCTATTCTATGGATAACCAGAGCAAGTTACAATGAATTTAACAAAATATCAGTGGCCAGATTGATAACTCAACAACTTGTGCCTTGCATGAATATCTCATCATATTATTGTGACAATTTCAAGAGTCTTCCTTTTATCATGCTTTGCACAGGACTTGTAAAGTCCATAAAAATTGCATATCCTTGAAATGTCCCCTAAAATGAACAGATTAGGTTTTCTCCTTGAAAAGTCCTTGATTTTTCACCAGCAGTCCTTGTACTTTGTTGACAAGTCCTTGAATACTTGAGATTTGATACTTCAGAATGAAAAGCAGTATTGATAGGAATATAACAAACTGCAAGTCACAAAAAACATTCTGTCTCAAATAGTTCATCTTGATGAAGCAAGAATTAAGTGTATTATTTTGTTAAGTACTTACAACAGTGTAAGTAAGCGTTCAGTGGGGTCTTAAGTGAGTATTCTGTATTTGCCCCCCCCCCCCCCCTCTACCTAAACAAATTTTACTTGTGATTCTGAGGGAGATGAGTCCTTAAATATTGTCCTTAAAATGTCCTTGAGTAATTCTTGTAAGTACTTACATGTAGGTCTGACCTCTGAATTTAATCAACTTTAACTACCCAAGGTGAATATTTGTAAATCAAGGGAGGATTTGGTTTTTCTTCCAGTTTCAGGAGATAGAAAAACAAGGAGTACTAAATCGAAAGAAAATGATTGAGGGAGGTGGAAAGAAGGTCAAGTAAGTATTGACTTGATGATTGAAATTTCCTAGAGTGTCATGAACAGAAACTTTGAAATTTACAAAGTGTCATTTCATACTCCTAAATTCTTAAAAGCAGTCAGAATAAAACTCTGATTCTGATAGCGATGTTTTTATAAGCGCTCAGGATCCTCCAGATGGATATTTTACACCATTATGATATATGGCATAGGCTGTATCAGGATTCGAAAAAAACTTGAATTCTAGCTTGCCCTTGAGACAAGTTGCTCTCAAATTTGCTTGCCTTGGGCAAGTCTTAGTTTGCTCTTTTAATGATTTAGTTGGCAGACGACTTGCCTGATCCCTTGCCCATTGGGCAAGTGAGAATGTCAAGTTACTTGTCCAGAAGGAAAATCTGCTTGTCTAGGACAATGGGAGAGCACTTTTTTTGAGTCCTGCTATATACTCATAGACAAATTCTTAACTGCAGAGCTTGAGAACTAGCATACTGGCTGGTTAAATCCCAGATTTTGCCGACCAAAACCATTATTTAAACTAGCCAGATTTCCACTAGTCAAGCCGTGGTGCAGTATATGTTTTGCATGCCTCACTACAATTCTTAAGATCTGGAATAGAAACTCTTAAAACTGTTGATATTCACTCAGGAGAGGGTAAATTAAACAACTTTGAGTGAAATTCAACTATGTCAATTAAATCATTACATGTGGTGTGATTTCAGAAAAGTGTCCTGGACCCCAACCTTTGTCATACTCTTTTCGGCAAATCTGGTGTTCTACAAGGACCAAAAAGCAGCTACTCCGGTACAGTTAATAGCTGATTATTCACACTAAAGGGTTTTGTTTTAGAGGTTGACATCCTGACTTGCCTGCCAATATTTTTGCTTTCTGCAGCAGCAACAAAGAATTTATCACAACATAGGTTAGCAGGGCTGTCATTAAGTTTTGAGTTACCTGTAGCCATAATCTTCACACCCCTAACAAACTTGTTAATTTATGGGTGAATTGTATCCACTAGAGGCAAGTTCACCCATAACATCAAGGGTCCATCAAACATACTCGGCTGTAGCAGGTGTTATGGGGTACAGCCCTTATTGACAGCCCTGGTTAGGATGTACAGCTGTACGTGTTATTTAATTAGTGTATTCGGAAAATATTGGTCATGTGCCGCACTGCAAAATTCAGAAGGCTTTGGCTACCAATCACTACTAATACTCCTTTTTGTCATGTACCAGTTTTGCTATACATTGAAATCTGTTTTCAGTGGACACGCTCTATTAAGTGGGAACCAGCTTGAGTCCCAAAATTTTCTTCTTACATAATTTACACTGAAATAAACCTGCATTCAGCAGACACCTCTGTTAAGTGGACAGGGACACCAATATAAGCCATTTTGTTGCACAAAACCTGCATTAAGTGGACACTTCAAGGGTCTTTTACTTCTAAAAGCTCAGTTCAGACTTCTTTAACATTGTTCAGTGATGTCATTTAATTTAAAGCAAAGTCTACAGATTATTCCAGATTGATGCATTGACTGATTGGACATTGTGCTATGAGCAGCCTTTGATCTTACACTGTGTTACACTGTGTTACAAAAGGGTTTTAATAACTAACTATTATTGTACAATATATTAGAACCTGCTTAGAGGAGACACCCTGTATTGAGCAGAAACTAGTGAGTGTCCCAAAGGTGTCCATTCACTGTAGAAAAAAACTGCTGTATCTTTTCTTCAGAGTTGCAAAGAAATTATGCAGAAAGAAAGTAAAATGCTTATGGGGAGATGATCAATGATGCCTTTAAAATGGTTATGTTGTAAACGTTATTTGGTTATGTTGTGTTTCCTGCTTATAGAAACCTGGTCTTCCACATGGCAAACCAGAAAGTAGCTGTGTTTTGCAAGGTGCTTCACTAGAGTGGGCTCCTTCTGCATCAACCAAGAAGAAAAATGCATTCCAGGTACTCTCAGTAGAGCTTACACTGTAGTCTCATTTCAAAAAGTAGTGAATGTGCATTATTTTATGGTTGCTCCCTTGAGAAACCTGTCTAGTTTTGACTTGTATAGCTACGCTCAATTCACAGATGATTATTGATATAATTTGTTTTGCACCAGCACTGCGACCAGAGGCAATTTCAGTGCATTTTGTGCATGGTGTTTACAGAAAATCTATGGGGTTTTGCAACAGACCATGCACACATTTCCTGTAAAGAATAATGGTGTTGTTGTTATAAATTTTAAACCCCTGTTGATATCACACTGAAATTACAACAGAGTCACATTGAAATCACAGCTGACATGCATTACAAAAACCACAATTGACCTCTTGATGAAAATAAAAAAATTATTGCACAAAAAATTGCTTGAGTGTGTAAAAAATGCCTTTAATTGACATAACTTATCAAAATTGTACATGAACAGGGTGACTGAAAAGAGTAAAAGCTCTGCTAGTTTGATAGCTATATTTAGATTGTGATAGGTTCCCTTTTTCTGAAGCTTTGAAAATATGGTTTAGTGTTTAGGGAAAACAACAAAAAGGACAGTGAGAATGGGGGCTGATACCTTAAACATGTTTTAAAAATAATGTTATATCTCGTTTCATGGTAAATACCACAATTATAAACGATTTGTAGAATTCACTTCCTGGAAGCAATAAATTGTGTTAAAGCCTTGCCAAGCCCTCTGCATGCGTGCATCAAAGTCATACTATCTAGTAAGAAAGTGTGATGTTATAATTCCCTCAACCATTCCTTTAAAATTTCACCTAAAAATAAACAAATTAACATTTGAGCTTTTAACAGCAGTGATCCTTGACCTTTTTAGATTGCAGATTTATAGAGTTTATATAAAGATTTATTTTTGTACATGATGAAGAATTTTTCCTTTTTTAATACCTATTTGCATTATAGATATTTCCAATTTTGTTTTCATTGTATTGTCACTGAAAAGGCCCACCAGGGAAGTGCCAATAAAGGAATTATATTGTATTGGAATTTCTTGCAGATACGAGCATTGTCTGGACTTGTGTTTCTCCTTCAACATGACCATCAAATGGAGGCAAACAACTGGTACAGTGCCATAGCTGCTGTCATCAAGAGACTGGTAAGAAACCCAACAAGATGACGTGGTGTCATTGATATTCCTTCTATGGAATCCTTTCATTGGAGCTAAATGGTCATCCTCGTTTTTTATTGGACCATATAAGGGGAGAAGAATGCTTTTGTAATTCACTTGAGTAGACACACCTAAATGCATGGTGGACACCCACCCACCCTTTTGAGGCAGATTTTATTGACTGTCCCTTTATATTGTGCATTTCCAGAAAGTATCCTTGTATGGAACCCATGGAAGTTTATTGGAAATTGTGAGGAAATGGATCTCAAATACTTAAAAAAAAATAGAGTATGAAGCTAAATTGGAACCTCTAAAGTTGCAGGGAGGAGGGAATTCAAACAAAAAACTATCCATGGGGGTATTTATATTCTATGGAACAACATATTCCTGCTTCTTGGAAAAGTGTATAGGAAAGTTGTTTTTCTTTTGTTACTTAGCTTGCAACAAAATACACAATGTTTGGGCAGAATTACATTGTTTTACAATATGTTTTGTCTCCATGCTTTATAGAATGAAGAAGAGCCACTGCCAGTACAATACCAGCCACCACAAGGCAATTATGATTATACTGACTTAATATGAATAACAAGAACCTTGCTGGTCATTCCTGTTTGACATTTGCAGCCATTATACAACTGAGCATTGCAAAGCTAAGGCAATTCTGAATTATTTGCAAACTGAATACTTAAGTACACGCTGGAAAAAATTGAAAAGTTTTCACTCTGAAAACGCATCAATTGTTTTCCATCCACATTGCGCCAGTGAAATTTGAAAATGCAACAATTGCCAGTTATTTTGGACTTGACAGAAGAAAATACACACAGGGAAATCACACAATTGTCGTGATGTCATAATTTTTGAAAGACTCCTTTTCAAAATGTTTTTCATCCATGTTAAAATGCAAAGCTGGTGTCTTCAAACTCCTCCAGTTTGAAGAGCATTTTTTAAAAGCTCCATTTTCGTGACGGATTAGGGTGGATGGTAGGCCTAACTGTAGAAATAAAGCAGTGTTTTCAAATTTCCCCGGCGTAGTGTTGATGGGGCCTTAGAAAACTTTTTTGGAAGGTTTATTGATTGTTTAATTCCTTGTTTTTCCGCTATTGTAGTTATTGACGATCCAGGGACACCAACAGAAGAGGAGCCAGGGACACCAAACACCTTACAGCCAGTAGAACTGATTCGCACTCGCAGTAGAAGAGGAGGTAGATATACCAATACATTCAGTGGCTGAACAACCTTGTACAGCATGAAAACAGCACCACATAATAACACTGCTTTTAATTATTACTTTCAGTTGACATCAGGTAACAAACTTGGGTTGTATCCGCTGTTGTAAAATTTATGACCACTTTGTACTGCATGCAATGTACAGTACCACATGAAAGTACTGCTTAATAGCTTTCATTTGAATGGTTCGCTAGACACAACTTGAATGTTAGAATCTCTGACAACAGGACTGGTACCTGGTAACTTGTATAGGCAGTAGCAAACAGTACCACACGAAAATACTGCTCAAAGGTTTATGGAGCTAAATGCCAGTGGTTTATCCGACGTGTTGACTTTTTTAAATCTACAACCAAAACTGACAGTCTTTGTGGAAACGGCCTGAAACAACAACAAAAAATCCATTTCAACAGGGATTTGGAATTAATAGTTAAAGTAATACGCATGTATTTTAACACAAAGTGTCGCCCTTGAAATCATTTCAGTGAGTGAAAGAGATGAGAACAAAACAAAAATCAAAGACAAGTTACGCAAGCTGATTTCAAAAAGACCTCCTATCGAGGAACTGGAGAAGAAAGGAATCATCAAAGGTAACTTATCTTTACAATGGTAGTTGTGTAGAGAATGTGATTTGTGTTTCTCTCGATTTTACACTACATCATGCAGGCAGGTGTCGAGAACAAAGGGTATTTTAACACCATTTTATTAAAATCAACGCAAGGATATTACATTCTGTAGTACTTCCACTTTCTTAAGTTTAGTTGGTTGATGGCAGGGAATTTCTGTGTATTTTATATACTACGTTCTCTTAATTTTTTATAAGTATTTCTAATAATTCCTTACTTTTTTACTCTTTCCTGTTTATTTTTAATTTTTAGTTTTCATTGTTCTGGGGGGAATATGCAAGGGTGTTCCACAAATGCTGTTCTCCAGTCTTCTTTGAAAATTATTCATTACCATGTTGCAATAAGTTTTTGTTTAAAGCCATTAGAATTGTTTTGACATTTGACAGCTTGTGGAGATCTAGTGAGCAAAGAATCTAGGCAGGAAAATAAGCCCCCTTGGCACTTGAAATTTCGCCCGGATATTTTCACTTCAAGCTTTATTATTTCTTGGTAAACTGTCTGTTACATAGAACAGAAGATATCTGTTGGAAAATGCCCATGCGTGTATTAGAGGTAACTCTTTTTGTTCAGCATGGAATTTTGAAGGTTTAAATTTACAGCAAAATCCCAAATGGTGTTGGCTGACACAAACTTTCTACAATGTAAACTCTGGATAACTGATGTGTTCAGGTTTTTGAACCAGCATACCATAGAAGATTACATAGGAACTCTTGTGTATGTTATGTCATTTCTCTTTTAAATTTTCAGAAAGTGTATTTGGTTGCCACATCGGACATCTGTGTGAAAGACAGAAAACTTCAGTGCCTGTCTTTGTCAGTTCATGCATTGCTGCTATTGAAAAGAGAGGTAGGCTTAATAACGCCAGATGAGTGGAGTATAATAATAAAAGTATTTCTCTACAGTGGTTTGACACGTAATTAATTGCTTCTATATGGAGGTTGTCTTTGTAAGAAGGTTCCAACATTGCATGTTGGTGGGCACAGAAATAACAAGTTTAAACGCCTGTGGAAAGGTGATGCAATTGGGAAAAGTGGATTTTATTAAAGGAGATAAACGTTTGGGGTTTAGTCGCACTTGAGTTAAGGTTTGTAGTGTTTGGTGCACATTTGGGACAAGGAAAACAGAGGTGGTAGGTGAGCTGTGACTGCGAATCACTTCTCTTATTACATGAAGTGAAGAATGATTCTTGCCTTTTCTTTAATCAAAGGCGTCACCATCTCTTTTCGTCAGTCTTGGTCCAAGATATTCGATAAACTTCTTTCCTTCTTCCCAAGACGTGTTCTTACAGTCGACTCCCGATAACTCGAAGCAATTTTCGTTTCCATTTAGGTCATTTTCTATATAATTTTACCCTCGATAACTCGAACCATGTAAACAAAATCAGTGTACAGTAGTCCAAAACATTAAATTTGTTTTGAAGGAACCGTGCGAAAAAACCTGTTCAGTTTACAGTTCCTCGACTTCTTCCTGCTGCTTTCTCTTGTTATATTTTTCACATTACGTTACGTTCCGATTTATACAGTAATTTAGAGATTGTATTATTTTCACTCAACTTCTCTATTCTGTAATTACGTTTAATTGTGCTTCTGTTTTGTCACCGGGTAAAGACTCTGTATCATTGACTGCTGTTTGCAGAATTTGTGCTAAGCTTTTTTGTTTTCCTTTTCGTGCAGGTCTGTCATATGATGGTTTATACAGAGTATGTGGAAATGTCTCTACAGTGCAGAAGCTCAGAATAATGGTTGACCAAGGTTTGTTTGGTTAACATTGTGTAATTGTTTAAAAGAAAGTTTGATCAATGACACTGTAATAAATATTCTAATAATCGTCTTTTAGTCGTTTATTAATATTTGAATATTGTTTGTTGTAGAGGAGAAAATAGTTCTTGGTGAGCCACCTTTTGATGATGTGCACGCACTAACTGGGTCTCTAAAGCTGTACTTCAGAGAACTCCCCGAGCCTCTTATTCCCTATGACTTCTTTAGTGGGTTTGTTGAGGCAATAAGTGAGTCATGGAACTTTTTATTGTTCATATCATTTTTAATAATGCACTGATTGTTTTGTTATACTTAGTTCTACTTTGCTTCTTAAGGATTACGCTCTAGCTTGTATTGCCATATGACAAGCTTTGTCTGCTTTTTCGACATTATCTTGTCGCAGACACGCATTGGATATCGCCTTGGTTATGTTGTGCATACGCGTGTTTCGCGTACCGTTTTGTTCTTTTATGAGGAAGAGCCGGTCATTTTTGTTGTTGTTGTTGTTGGGGGGGGGGGGGGTGGGGAGGGGGGACTTATTTTTAGGTACTCATAACGAAAGTAACCCATGATGTTAAGTTTGCCATGAGAAAAGTAGTCAATGAGGTGTAACTGAGTTGAGTATAGCTTGTGAATAAGTGAACAAGAGCACGAACTCTAAACAACTAGAGTTCTCACTCTTATAACGTGCTATATGATTTTCTGATAGAGCAATTTAAATTGGTCTATCAGAAAATCATATCGCACGTGATTTTTCCGAGGTACACCTTCAACCAAAGGGGGTGCACCTATGCTGCTCACACATACATGCACAGATATTCTCAGAATGAATACAAGACCTGATTTTCTCTAATTGTGTATCTTCACAGAACAAACCACACGGAAAGACAAGTTAACTGCAATGAGGTCACTGGCAGTTCAGATGCCAAAAGTCAATGGGGAAACTCTTAAATTATTGCTGCGTCATTTACGAAAGTAAGTTTTGCAATTTGGAACAAGTTTGGGTAAATTTTTCAAAGGCAGAATTGAACAATAACTAGTCAACGTAGATAGATTTTTTTCACTGTGTACTTTAATTTCGTCAAGTTTCTAAGGGGCATTTATTTCGCATTGTACGCCTGTTTCGAGAGAAACAAAATATGTGTCACTTCCAGTGGTCTACTAATTAGCAGCCAGTCCACTGTCCAATAAAGCAGTTAAATTGAATGTCATCCTTTTTTCTCAGAAAAAAATTGCGTTGATTAAACATCAGTATATACTCCGTGGATAAATTTCGTTTGTCATCTGCCAGTCATCAGGTTCATTAGATTTAGACCCGAAACTTTGTTTTTACTCTTTCAACTACTCCTCCCTTTTGGATCGTTAACTTGCGACACTCCCCCCCCCCCCCCCCCGAAAAAGAAGGCCTAGTGTAGAGGGAGTAATCCCAAACCTCTTTAAATTACTGGCTCGGGTGGATAACGTTATCCACTGGATAAATCACTATCCAGTGGATGGCGTGGTTTACTTATCCACTGGATAGCGTTATCCAGCCTTCGAGCCACTGGGGCCGGGTACATTGTTGGTTATTGATTTTATTATTGCAGATTGATGGATCAGAGTGAGGAAAACCGTATGACTGCACAGAATCTGGCCATTGTGTGGGGTCCGAATCTCATGTGGCCGCGCTATGATTCAGGCGACATAGCCGTCAATATGGTGCATCAAAACCAGATTATAGAATTCCTTCTTCTGGAATTTGATCACGTGTTTAAATAAGCTTAAACTAAAGAAAACAAGAAGGATGAAAGAAAAGTAATATACTTATACTGTATTTTTTCAGTGAATTAGTGGTGGTGATCAGATTATTAGTACTTTGTAGTATGTGAAATTCTTACGGTAGCTTTTGGTGGTAATAGTTTAAGGTTCTCGCTGTTTACCAGCCTCATCTTTATCGTAAATCTTGTCGGCTGTAAGAGGCAACTAATTGAAAAGTTTACTAGAAACTTTGGATAATTCTGTGCATTCACGAAGGAATAACTCAAGATGCTGTTAGTTAATTAGTTTTCATCTATTTAGTGAAGTTGTGGCAGTGTTTTAGCCGCTATTTGTACATAATGTTTCGAGACATATTTTGAGTGACGCATCCAAGTTGAATCAAATTTATATTGGCATACAACGTTTCAGTGATCAGTTGGAGAACAGTCTAAATTTGTCCGTAGTATGAGAAGGCGAAAGAAGCTGTTAATTTGATAAGGTAAAGGTTGAAATATTTTTTTCAGAGAACTTCGCTAAACCGTGAGAAAACTGGCATCTATGTAATTAACAATTAGACCCGTGGCCCTTAAGGGCGAAGGGTCTAATTGTTTTAGTATCATCCAACTAGTCGGACAGAAAAGGCAATAATAAAGTTGGCAAATGCAAGTTGAAGAAATATTTATTTGGGAATAAACCGAAAGAAAGCGTCACGCTCGATTGCGCCAAGTTCGCTACTCGAGGACTATTGCTAATAGCCCTCTAGTAGCGTAGCCGATTAAAATGCAGGATTTGCATTAGTCCACTAGTTGGGTGATACTAATAGCACTTTAGTAAGAGGGAAAACACCAAAGAGATAATAAAAATAAACCACGAAGGAACAGGGATGGTTAAGGATGGAGAACATTAACACGGATTACAAACGACGAACTTGAAAAATTTAGGCTAAACTTTTCAAAGCGCGCAAACCGTGGGTAAAGTCGAGGAATTTTGACAACTGATATCTGTGGCAACCGTGATGGCCTAGTTCTTCGGATTGTTCTTCTGATAGCTGATTACTCACACGCATCACGTCGTTAGCATGGAGTCCCAGACTTCACACGAGCGGGCAAGATTGGATCATTTCGGTGATACTGCGGCCAGTATGAATTCTGCAGTTTTAAATTGCTTTAGAAAACAGTCCTAAGAAAATACGCGCGCTGATTGGTTCGACATCGTGTTTCTATAACTCGATAGAAACACTGAACTAAGCACGAGGTGTTGACGTAATGATGGCGCGAGCAAAGAGAATTTACATTTTGATAATCAAAGTGAACAAGTTTTCCTTTTTTTCGTCGCGGTGTTTTCTAAAAGAAATAGAAAACATGTTGTCCGTGTTTCTGTCTAGTTGTAGAAACGCTCGTGAAAGTTTGGGAGAACTCGAAAGAGCTGTGGAAACACTCGCCTGCGGTTCGTGTTCCCACAGCATTTCTCGTTCTCCCAAACTCCCACTTGTGTTTCTATGACTCGACAGAAACACGGTACATGTTTTCTATTTCTTAATTAAGATAGGCGCTTTATTATGATGCTTTAGGCCCTGTAACGCATTCATCCCTAAAACATTGTATAGTTTCGAAAGAGTCTGCAAATCGCTAAACGAACCTATTTTTGTGTCTTGGGAGATAGTTTACACATGATTCCAGTAATACGCTTAGACTTTAGAAGGGTTCACCCCCGATGGTGCAAAATATGTTATCGTCAACATGTTTTTGCCGAAGATTTCAACTAGGATCATAACATATCGTCAAAACACGTGTAGACTATTGTAGACGACCACCTGGTTACAAGCAATTTTTGTGGGCAAAAATGAAATTGGTAATTAAAATGTGTATAGAAGGAAATAAATTTAATAGTTATAAATTTGCTGAGTCAGGCATTGGTTTAATAAATTTTAATAACGTTAAAAGATCTTGGCTTTGTTTGAAGAGGTTATCTTGCCATTAGTTTCAAAACTAAGCGTTGTATTCAAGGTTTGTGATTTTCAAGTTTAATAACTGTAGCAGAAATTATTTTTTCTAGAAAATGCAAGAGATTTTATCTGGAATCTCAGTATGGTAGCTTTATTACGCACGGGCTTTGCGCGAAAGATTGTGCAAAGAAAGACAGTGTTTGCTTAATTTTTTGCAGTCCAGGATTTAAGGGCCTGACAACCTTAGTCCACTCTACGCCGGAGGCGGAATTTGAAAACGGAGGTTTCGCTCTGAAAACGCATCAAATGATTTCCGTCCACACTACCCCAGAACGCAACAAAACAAAACAATCACCGCTGGATTCGTGTTTGAAGAAAACTTGGTCAGGGAAATCACATGATTAAAGCTCCGTTCTCAAAAAGTTTTCCGTCCACACGAAAACGAAAACCCGACGTTTACAAATTCCTCCGGCCGGTTTGAAGAGCGTTTTCGAAAAGCTCCGTTTTCGTGACGGATTCGTGTGGACGGTAGGCCTAACCGGAGAAATAAAGCTGCCTTTTTAACATTCCACCGGTTCAGTGTGCACGGGGCCTTATTACAAAGCTCATTGAATTCGGGAGAAGCGTGGCCACAACATATACTAGTTAAAGCTGCAGTCTTTTCTGGTGATACTATATTTACTCTGACGAAAGGCTTAGGTCCCTGTAAGACTCGATGTTGCATTAATCTACCTTACTTATTTTGCACTGACATTCTTGTGTAGTCAAAAATGTTTTCTTGTGCTTTCAAAATCGGTTTTCAATGTGTAATGTACAGCTCTCTGTAATTTGGGATATACGTAGTGCAGCTGCAGTGGAGGGAAATTGGAAAGGAAAATTGGAAAGTCTTGCCGCTGTTTTGTTTTAAATGTATCATAATTTTCAAGAGCTTATTTTAGAGACTGGTACACCATATTAAAACCATGTGAGGCGATGCTAAGAAAGTATGTATCCAACTTCCGAGAAAGGTACTACCCTAGCTGTCAGTTACTTGAAGTCGAGTGAGTAAACGAGTGATTTCGGTGACGTATCCGAAACGAACGTCCCGCCCTGGACCACGTGACTCGAAACGGTTGAGACAGTAACTTAGATAGGCCCTTCATTAATTTTGCCTATGGAAATGTTTAGGAGAAAAAAAGCGATAAACCTCAGACGTGTCGTCTGTCTTCATTTCCGCCGGAATTAGCACGATCTAACCAATTTTTCTGACCATGTTCCTCGATATAGTGCACTGTTCGTCGCCTAAAACAAGTGCAGAATTGTTTACTCAACTCTGTCAAATGGTGTGCAGTCATCCCTTCCTTTTGTTTCTGAAAAAAAAAAGTACTGTTCCATTTGACAGAAAATTCCCATTTGGCTTTTCCAAAGAGAAAGTTCTCGGTTATATCACAATCACGGCAAGATACGTCTCAGATCCAACGCAAAATTCGCGCGTCTTTTAAAGATGATTTCCAAGTCCGGGCAACGCAGTCTCAGCACCCTAATGTTTATAAACATTATAAATCTCACTCGATGGAATGCGAATCGATGTTATTCGTTACGAACCACATACCTCATCTTTGAGGCCTTTCAAATTATTTTTCCAACAGCTTCATTGATTTTTTACAGCTGGGAAGTTGTTTCATCAAGTGATATGAGAAAGAACGAAGCTTACTTTGCATCCATAATGGCGGTTGCTTTAAAACTGAATTTACTTTATGTAAGTAGTTGCGGAATGTTTACATTTTGTGATGTCTTACACGAAACAAAACAAAAAACGCAAACAAACTCTCGAGAGTGCGCAGTACGGACTGGAAATCATTTTAAAGCTTACTTTACAAAGCGTGTCGTTAAAAGAAGCTTTGGTGCGAAAGTATAAAATTCTCATAAATGTTTAAAGAACTTCATGACCATTCAAACTTCGCTTACTTTCTTCTTTTTGAAGCACGGGGCGTCCTTTCCTCGCTGACCACGAAATCATAATTTGTAGTGAATATCATTTTCATCAAGTCATCATACGAGCGTCCACCGAAAACCAACAACTCACGACTCATTATAATACCTGAAGCCATTGTGATTGTGATGTGATGCGCGCGCTGAAGCTGACGACACCCTGCTTTCAAATACAAAGAAAAGTAGTCATTGGTGGAGAAAATGCAGTCACGTGTTAATCATGTGATACGACCGTGTAGCGTTGGTCAGCTCCGCTGAAAACTCTGAATTGATATCTTACATCTGTTTTTTCAATCGTGATGGGAAAAAACATCGATCTTCTTCTAAAACTACTTCCTGGTTGTCAAGGTATTCTGCAGAAGAGCAAGTGCCTGGATTTCTAATTTCCTCTCCACGGGAAGTATTCTTGTGTTTGCTGCATTAAAACCTTTAGTCCAACATCAGAATCATGTTTTTTTATTTCTTAATTTACAAACGCTTGCCTAGATGTAATGACAATAATTTGGTAAGTGCAGCCTTACTTTAACAAAATATAATATTTTTCACATATCACTACTGCGCCTTGGTTGTCGAAGGATTTTTACGGAAGAACAAGTGTTTCACTTGCCTGCGGCTTGCGCTAAAACATTTCTGTACATACATGTGGTAAATGAAACATTTTTGTCTAACCAGCATCAGAAGCATGTTCTTTATTTTCTTAAAGTGCAAGACTGTTGCGGAAAATAGAAATTATTTTCTAGGCGACCTCTTTCGCGCCGCCTGTGATACTTTTAAAACCTACGGACGATGGTATCACCAAATTGTCAATCCCGCAAGTTTGTAATTAAGGAATTTGTCAGGGATCTATTATTCTATTGCTAAACGCTAATTTCGCTGTATTTCAAAACTAGATCGCTTAGTGAGAGCATGCAACAAAACTTTTAATAATTCGGTCGTTCTTATTTGTCCGTTGTATAACTATCCGAGTCCCATGCGTGCACACATCACTTTGTACTCACTCTAATCTAAACCGATCAAACCGGCAAACTACACGACAGTCCAGGCGCAATTTGTGCCACTAATTTAAAATCCAGCGCCTGTTTCCAGCTCTCTGCTCTTTTGTGCAAGGTCAAAGTAATCTGGGGCATTTAAAAACTTCCTTTCAACCGGTTCATGTATGGTGTATTCTAATAGATCAGCTCACAATTCACACAGTATACAACAAAACTTTATTATCCATTTCGTTACAAGGACTGGCGACTTTTCAAGATATTTACATGCTGCAAGTATATTACACAAGAATGCGATCGGGCAGCGACAGCGTTCATTTTATTATCGTTCACGATAAAAACTGGCTTCAGTCAATCGCAGGGTATTTGGGTTCAATTTGAGGGCAGAGTTCCACTGCAAAAATAGTAAATCTTTGAAATCAAATCCGCAGCTCGTCTATCACTAGGAAAACTAATAACATTGTAAATTATCCAGCATCGTACGTAAAAAATGTCAAAAAGAAATTTTTCTTATACTCTTGGTTCCATGTTTAATTAAGTTGTCTACAAAATAAGTATTAACTGGGCTGGTACTGGTCAACTCTTTGCAGCAATTTTTCAGCGTATCCAGGAGAATAGTATCTGAAAGGATAATAAAATCAATATTACAACTGGCCTAAGAAAGCTTTGGAAAATTCATGGTACGATGTGATTCCCACAGAAGAGCAGATTCCTTTGTAGAAATGTCATTTAGAGCGATTTGCTGACAACTGGTAAAACCAGTAAGTGTAATCTCATCTTGTCAATCGTCAAATGCGAGTAACATAGCGCGGCTTTCATTTGAATGTCGACAGGTTAACGGTGTTGCATCACTACGACACAAGATTGACTTAAAAAACAGCGCCAACCCTTTAAATCCAATCATAACTCGTTCCCACACGTTTTCCCGCGCTTTGGAACAAGTGCATGTAATGACTTCGAGTTTTGATTGGTTCATTGAATTGCCTGCATCTTTTGTGATTGGCTAGAATGATTACCCAATTGCAAACCGCTCTAATGAGCCAATTAGAACTGAACACGCAAATTGCACACACAGCGTTTATTCACCTGACAATTTCTTCAGGATAACAGTTGTTAATGGTGTTGATGTGCTCACTGAGCTCTGAATTCCTCTCTGCTTTGATCTCCTGCACCTTTCTCAGTCCTCCACTTGTCACAAACAGCCGGCGTGCTTTTGCGTCGTGCGGGAGTACCTTGGCAAACTGACTGACCACATGCTTCAAGATGTGTGGCGGTGCGTCGTTCAACAAGGGCTCTAGGGCTGGAAGGTGGACACACTTTTGAAGAATGTTCTTCAGAGCTTTCTTGGACTGAAAAATCAATCAAGGCAAGAAAGAAATAAATATCTGGTGTTGCGCGTTTCAAGATGCAAGACTTGATCACGTGCGAGTCAAAAGTTCAAATTGTTGTTTCCATAGGGAGTTAGTGAGTTCTGACCCATGACACGTGACACGTTCTCCGTATTTGAGTCGCGAGGTATAAGAAACGTCTTTCTATGGGAGTCTCCACACCCCCTCCCCCTTGAAAGAGAGGGAGAGATTGAGGCCTGAATAACGTTTGTAGATATCCGTGTGGGTTTTACGAGTAGATATGACCCAGATATTGCTCACACGAGGGAAATAACTACAGCAAAACTCAAAATGTTAGTTTGCTAACGAAAACAAACAAACAAACAAAGAAAACAGCTGGTTTTTCTCGTTTCCTGAAACTTTAACACGAATTTTCTCAAATGTTACTTCGTGTAAATCTTTTTGGCGACGTTTTGTTCGGTTTCCCTCACTGCTTTCTTCAAGCCTCGACTATAAGTAGGAGCAAACAGAGCTAAATTCTCGTTCACAAGATCAAGCAATGTTTCCAAACCACTTATTGCAGAATTTACAGTCTCTTTGTCGCTTTTAGGATTTTCACGTAAAACTTTGCACGACGCTTCTGATTAACGTTGCAAAGGAAAAAGTTTCAAACATGTATTAGCTGTAGTCATATGGTTACCTTAGCTTGCAGGTCTTCAGAACTAGCAGAGCTGAGAAAACAGAAGAGCAGTGACTGCAACACATTAGTGACTGCCACTGCCTTAGCATGCTCAGGCGTGTGTCTTCCAATTTGACCCAGGGCCCACGCAATAGCAGCCTGTTGATACAGTGACATTAACACAATCATTACGAATTACTATTTATAAATGTTTACATTATAATTTCTACCCTTAGTATCTTAAGGATTTATTAACTTTGTGTTCTATGGTCTTCTCTCTTAGTGGAACTGATATATTTTCATTGTGTAAACCTGCTCCACTCCTTATGGTCTTCACTTGCTTGGAACTCTCTACGTTAAAACATTAGAGCGAAGCCTACGTTAACTGGTTTCAAACGTCTGGTGAAAACAGTCTTCTTTCAGGCCTGATTGCTATTTTACAGTTCTAAATTACCTGTATGTGATCCTCCTCATTCCCTGATAACTCTCTCACTGACGTGATTCGCTGCATTTCAAGGTAGGAAAAAAAAACTTTCATTACTGGTAACCAAAAAAAAAAAATAAATGACACATTGGAAGATAAAAAATTAGGAGTGATCAAGAAGATTCATGTGCTCAGAATACTGCAGGGAAGGCGAAACAGTGAGAGTGTTCGCCTCTCATGATCAATGTGGCCCAGGTTCGATTCCAGCCAGCTGGTACTATGCATGGGTTGAGTTTGTTGTTGGTTCTTGCCTTGCTGCAAGGGTTTTTCTCCTGGTTCTCAGGTTTTCCTCCCTCCACAAAAACCAACATCTCCAAATTTCACTTCGACCAGGATGGAGGACCTGCATGAGACCCAGCTAAGGCAGATGTGGCTTTCCTGCTAAAAATTTTAATTTATTTATTTACATGTATCTATTGATTCATTATTACCAACATTAAAAAAAAAATACCACATACAGTACCTGCTGCAGGCCACCATCTTGATTTTCATGCCCTGAGAGAATTGCTGCTAACACTGTCACTCCCTACACAGGATAAACAATTATTATTAATTTAATTTTAACTTAATTTTTTTTTATTAAGCTTCGGCCTTCTATTACATATAAAGAAAAAGAAAAAGAAGAGGAAGCAAAACAAAAAACAAAAAAAAGAGAGACAGCAAAACAAAACAAAATGGCCAGGGGAGCCGCTACAGCTTAGCCAATTACAGCAGCCCCCTTAGATATAATTAAGAGACAAAATTATAAAATATATGTAAATCTAAATCTATTATAGAGAGCTTAAAAGCAGCAATGCAGTGGGCACGTTAAGGTCTTAGCGGTACTGCACTTTGGGCAAATTGTCCGCCACGTCCTTATATCTTCTTGATCAATAATTATTATCATTCAATGAATTTTTTTCCTTCCTTTTTATTGGCTGAGAGCCCTTCACGTGACCTGCAAATAACTGCAAGCCTACAAATAATGGTCTGGTCAATGTGGACGAGGTTGAGCAAAATATCTTGATTTGTCAGTGGCAAGTGGATAAACTATTCGTCTGAAGTCCAGGGCTGAGGCAAATAATAGGTATTGTTCTGTGAGACACTGACAAATCACGATATTTTTACGAGTTCAAAATTATAATTGATTCATCATTTGATCACCAAGTTTGTTTCAGCATTTAAAGACACGTACTCTCTGACAGTTCAGGGAAGCAATTATCTACCATTTTTCACACTGAAGTGTGGTTACAGTTACGCATGAGCAGAATTTTATCTGCAGCAAAAGACATTTGGATGGTATTACACATGACCAGACCATTATTTGTAGGTTTCCAGTTATTTGCAGGTCACGTGAAGGGCTCTCAGCCAATAAAAAGGAAGGAAAAAATGCATTGAATGATAATAATTACTTAGTTCCCAGGACCATACAACTAAACTAAAATTTGCAGCCTCTAGTAATGAATGCACACTTAAAAAACCACTACTCTTTGTTAACTTGTCCTCTTGATATAGTCTAAAAGGCTGGGTGCTTCAAGTTGGTCTCACTCAATGTATAGAGGACATTACACGGTGGCGAGAAGATATGAATTTTATGTTCGAGTGGCAAGAACAATCACTTGTGAGTGCTGTGAATGAGTGAGATATTGTTCTTGCCACAAGAACATCAAATTCATATCTTCGAGGTAACATGTAATGTTCTTACTATTATATATAGACATACTGATGACAGCGTTTTTGACAATTTTCTGAAGATTTTCGAAGATTCTCCCAAACTTGTCTGAAGGTCACACAAACATGATTGCTAAACATTTTCTGAAAATTTCCTAAGATTTCCGAAGATTACTGAAGACTTTCAAGAAAGACCTGAAGATGTTTCGATGATACACCAACGAATTTAAGTACAATTTAAGAGAAAAACTTGATATCAGTAAAATCATCGATATTTTCATTAGTGAGGATATGGAAAATACGCCACTCTAGTTCCAGTTGTGGTTTCGTATGAATTTTACGAGTGGTGTATTTTCCAGTAAAACACTCGTGTCTATATAATAAATCCTGACATACACCACCAGAGAATAAAAATACAAGCTTACATAATAATTTATCCCAGTGTATAATTATCACATTTTAAACCAATTTCTTTCCGGAATATCAATAAAACACGAGCACCATAAAAGTTGGTTGTTTGCAATCAGATGTTCAATTCATGACTTATAGTTTCATTAGTTCATACATGTAGCTTGGAAAAAATAGTACAATTTTCCAGGGAAAATTTTCACCCACAAAATAGAAGTGCAACCAGAAACTTTTCCTGCTATAAAAACCTCTGTACAAATGCACTGTCCTTCATACCTTAGAAACAATAACAGACATGGCAAGTGTTTCTGAGTGGGCTGCGACATAACCAAGCATCATGATTCCAGGCAGACGTACATTTCCTTTGGATTCTTTGATATAGTCTACCACAGCTCCAACCCCTCCAGCATTTGTAATCAACTGAGCAAGCTGATTGGAAAAGGTGAACGAAGTTTCATAGATAACTGTACATAATTTACAGGACGTACAAGGTTGTTAACAATTAAGTGTTGTGCGAGGTTTAAAGGGCCGAGAAACATTATACAAAAGTCACATCAGACGTTCAGGCACACAAAAATGAAAAAAAACAAATAAAATGATCCTCTAAAATAGGATGTAATCTGTAGGACACACAGTCACACACTCTCGAAATTTACAAACATAATACAAAGTTGAACCAGATAAGAAGTCTACATGTGTATCAAAAGGATTAAAAGTTTCTCAAGTTGAACTTACTATCGGGGAGGGGAGGGGGGGGTTTGGACTCTCATATGAAAAGGTAGAGGATGCTTGTCATCTTGCCTAACTAGGGGTATAAATCAAGGATTCTGGTCTCATGCAGGGTGTTGGTGACAAATCCCCACTATTTTTAGCTTTCAAAGTAGATTAGACCAGATTACAGTAGTTTCCTTTGGGCTTTTAATTAAATTTTCTGATGAGCATCCCTGACCTTTTCATGTAGGAGTCCCCAACCACCAGGCATACTGCCAAGTATTATAAACATTTCAGATCACCAAAAGTCCCCCAAGTGAATCTTTTCTCAAGGTTAGCCCCTCAGGAATTTTTTGTAGACCAGTGTGAAATGGTCGATAGTATCAGAAGATATATATTTCAAGTTTTAAGTAATCTTTTCATGTCTTTGTAGATCTCTTTAGTAGTAACATACCTCTGGTGTGTGCTTTGCTATTTCTCTAATGAGAGTTGCCACATTCTTTTTGACATATTCGTCTTCATCTATGATGAAAATGACAACAAACTTCTTTATTTGAATTTGAAACCAGCATGGTTTCAATAATTTAAGGATTTCATGCAAAAAGGGCGTATATCGCACCAAAAGCGATATACACACACCCTTTTTGCATGAAATCCTCCAATTATGATTTATTGTGCAGTTCCAGAAAGGTCCATACTCCCCCCAAAGAAGGGACTGAAATTCCCTGAGGGCAGGGGGCTCTCCAAGATCACTGGAATCTCCAAGGGGGTGGGGGGTCTTAGAAAAAAATCCATTCCGCGAGGGAGGTACGGATATTTTATGGACCTTACACATTATAAGACAATCATAGTTGTGTACAGGTTGACATTTTTTGACCTGATGACTGGTAAAAATCTATTGGAGATGCAGAGGTGGAGTCAATAATTAAAGTTGTAATTCCTGTTACAGTGTAAGCCCAACTGGCTTCTAGCTCTTGGAGCTTAACTGCAGTTTCTGTAGCACGAAGTAGCTAGGTGTATTATTGCTCCTTGCCCTGGATGTGATGCTAGTCCATCGCAGGGTTACCCAAAGCATTCTGTCAATTAAGTTACCCCAACAATTTACCAAGAACCCAATTTATACATCTGGGTGGAGAGAGGCACTGTTAGAGTGTCTTGCCCAAGAACACAACACAATGACCTCAGCCAGTGCTTGAATCCAGACTGCTTGACCCAGAGTATGACACACCCACCATTATGTCATTGTGCCAGTCTCCATGATATGATTAAAGTGCACCTAACCCCAAAATTTTTTTTTCGCTAAAACAAATCTAGACTTTATTTGAAGCATTTGGGCGAAGAAATTTTTGAATTTGGTTGAATCCTCGATTTTCTATGCCCTTTCAAAGTCGCGATTAAGTGTTTCACGACCGCATTTTAGGGAGTCTGGGGCGGCGGTACCTGATGACGTCTACCCAGGAACCAAACACAATAGTGCCTCAGTCAACTCACTGTATTTGCTCGAGAAAATAGAATGCAAAACTAATCGTTCCGATGTATTTTGGGACTAAAACGTCCAAGTTTTGTCTCAGAATCATTTCTTTTTCGTCACTGGAGTCAGAGTTAAGTTTCGATTTGGAAGGCTCCGAAATAAACTTCGATCGAGCACGTTCGACAACTGTGAACTCACCGCTTAGAGCTTTGAGAACAATTTGCAATATTTCAAGCGACGACGGGGAAGACGTCTTTGCGGACGAGCTGCTTGTATATTAGGAATGGAAAGCTAGATATGAAGTGGAGGAGCAGGCAAACGAACAGCAGGAAAGAAAACTCAAGGACTGCTTTGGATGGTAATTTCGTCAACTAAATATAAGATTCCCACGCGTGTTTATAGCCCGTTTACATTTGTCCTTACCGAGAATGTATTTTGTCAAGGTTCTGTTAAATCCAGTTTGTGTTTTACTTTCAGTTGAATGCTTCATGTTTATAAGAGCGACGTACGTGTTGCAGTTTTCGAGACTTGATGACCTCCAAAACATTGGCTTCGATCGATTGAAAATCGTATTGTTTGGACCTGTATTTTTGAAGCTGCGGGAAGCAAGGCGGAAGGAAACATTTCATACAATTACCGCTTTCACATTGTCACACGTTTTAAGTCGTAACTCCAAATAACCAATGTAAATTGTTCTCAAAGTTTGCAGTGAAATTCGTCGGATAAGCGAAAAGGATGTGTTCCCTAAGCGGTCCGCAGATAATGTTACGCGGTCATATTTTCGACGCTATTGCACAGAATCTTTGTCACACTGCTGATTTCCAAACCTTCGAAAAACTCTGTGAGTCTAACAATTTTGTTATCATGTAATTCTAGAGGATTAATCTTTGACTTTCATCTAAATCGAAAGAAAAATAAGTGTTGGTTGGCGGCGTACAGTTGCGATCTATTTACGTATCAGTATAACGCTTCTTGATCATGACCGGATCACACAACTTTGCCGGTTATGTTATAAATACTGCGGGATTGGAAGATATAGGTTGTCGGTGGTATTTCTACAAATTGCTGGTTAGCTTTAAGCAGAAAATTTATGAAAACAGCGTTCGAAAGTCTGCGGAACAAATTCCAGTGAGAGTTCTTCAATGGTTCTCACAGATTCAGTTCGCTTGTTTCGGTTTGACAAAATCAACCATCATTTACATCTTTATTGCACCATTAGCCGATCATCGCCAGTAAATTGTACAGTATACCTTTCTTTAAATCTGGAATATTGCTGCAACAGCCGATAGCACCTCTGGAAGGCGTTTCTGCGCACTTTTCGAAAGTGTATTGCACCATCTTGAAGGAGATGAGAGGAAATGAGATATCCAACCTTCCTGGGTAGACGTCACAAGAGCCCCTGGACCCATTCTCCTCAAACTCGGTCGTGAAACAAAATGGCGGTGTTTTGGAGCTATTTTCGAGATTTCGTCGTGGCACAGAAAATCGAGGATTTAACGGAATCCAATAATTTTTTCGCAGAACTATTTCAAATAATAAGTAGATTCGTTCTAGCGAAAAAAAATTTTTGGGGTTAGGTGCACTTTAAGTTATATATTTTACCATGTCAACTTAATTCACTGCCAAACAGCTTGGAGTGTGATTGGTCAAGATTGTGCATGACTTTTTACCTTTCAGACAGGCCAGAACAGCTGGAAATATTTCAGCCTCAACAACCATTTCAGCCAAGTCTACAGAATGCTTTGCAATCTGGCTCAATGCAGAAAATATGTGTCGCTGCCAAAAAAAATTAATAATTATAATAACATGTCTAATAATAAATAATAAATAAATAAATAAATAAATAAAAGGATTGAATTATTGACAGTCACACAAAAATGCACAAATTGAACTGCACTTGCACTAGTCTGATAACAGGGATTTCATTAACATTTTGAGCAGGAGGGCAACTGCATTTTACAGGCGGGCAAAACATTTGGACCTGGACTTCTTTTAATTGTTAGAAAAACTTTCTTCTAAATGGTCAAACCAGGTGGGTATAATTTTCCTCACAGCTGGTCAATTTGCCTGGTGTCCCGTCCTTAATAAAGCTCCTGACTGATAAACTCCTTAATTTATTTTTAAAAACTTGTAATAATATTCATAACACTTACCTTTAGTTTTGAATCTGGATTAAGAATCATCTGAGCAAGATGAGCAATTGCTCCTGCATCCACTACTGTTTGTGCCAGCTAAATGAAAGTGAAAATAGTCAAGCATCCATTGACCTTAAGTAATATGAAAAAGCCTGCTCTATAAATGTAGATAAAGCTGACTAGAAAATATGTAGCTATTGTTTCAGTCTGTGTTTTGCTGATCTAATGCCTATTAATTTAAAGTTGGATTAACTTGACGTATTTTTTAAACTAATTTTTAAATGGATTTATAAAAATGAAACACAATATTTATAGATTTCAGTGAGCTGTACATGTGTTATACATGTTTCATATTGTGAATAAAACACCACAAAAAACAAAGACACAAATTTTAAAATAACAATTACATTTGGCAGGAAGTCTATGCAAAATCTTGTCATGCCACATCCGTCTTTACATTTCTGACATTGCAATTGGCCAAAGGAAGTGAAAAACATAATTTATGACGTTGTATTCATAACAAAGTCAACAAATAGTCATGTGGTTTGTCAATCACATTGGATATCATTGGCTCTGTATAGCTTACCTCTGGAGAATGTTTACAAATGTCACTTAACGCTGATGCAGCTATTCTCTTAAGAGGCATTTCAGGTTCTTGAATACAAAGGACCAACAAAGGAACAGCTCCTGCATCAACTACAGCCTGAGAGAGCTCTGAAACAAGAATGCAGAAAATGTTTTAACAAATTTAGATAAGTTTAATGTGGTTTAATTGAAACAATGGGAGGTGTAGATATACAGAACACTTACATGTACATGTAAGGATAGCTGAAAGACTGTTTTAAGTGACAGTCATACTATTAGTTATTTCCTGGATTTAGCGAGGAAAATAATATCAGGATAAAAATGTAACTCATCCAAAAATTGCTAGACTTTGAGATTCCAATGTAAAAAAACCCTGAAATTTCAAGCTCAAAATTTTGAGATTCCCAATTAAAGGGCCAAGATTTTGGGACTTTAAAATTGTGTCATTTTTGACAGTAAACCATTTTACACCACCAACGTGTACTGTAGCTTTGCAAATTATGGCATCATTCAGCACTGCCTTCATGTACTAACCAGCATTGTGTCTAGCAATATAGCCAAGAGCCCAGGCTGCAGCTTCTTTGACTCCAGGGTCAAACTCTTCTAAACAGATAACAAGAGCATCCAAAGCACCACAGTCCACTACAGCCTAGAAATGAGCAATGAGTACCTGCTTAATAAACTGTTCTGCGTACAAGTAATAGCAGGGTCCATCTCATAAAACTGTTTCACTGGACGTTGTTGTGTTCTTTTCCATGGAACTCAAGTTTGGAGTCCGAACAATTGCAATTTCCTCGGGGTGGGGTGGGAGGGGGTTCTGTAATCCTTTTGTTAAAAAGTTTTAAAGGAATGTATGAAGCTTAATTGTAAAGAGGTGTGGGGGGTTCTTAAAAAAAACCCTGGAACTACTGTACACAAATATGTATTAAGACATGCATATTTTATTGCCAAAAATGCTGTTAAAATAGTATTAATAGACACAGTTTTTCATTTTCATGGGTTTTCCCTTTGTATAATCAATCACACAAAAGTAAGGACATTAAAAAATATCTAGCCAGACCCTCAGCTGGAGTGTTACAAATGTTGCAAGCCCAATATAACTGCCACATTATTTTTATGGATCAACAAATTAATATTGGGCTACACACAGGTAAACAGAACAGCCACTGACTTATCATACCTGTGCCAGCTGGGGAGAGTGTTTTGCTACAGCTCGAAGAACAAATGCAGCAGCCTTCTTGTAAAACCGCTGTGGACAAGAAAAGATTGTCGTTGGCTCATAGTTTCTTACAAGCTCAAACAAATTAGTAATAGTAATAGAAAAAAATTAGTATAAAGAATGAAATTGCTTTAATTACCAACAAACAAGAGGTTTGTCAGCATAAAAAGTTATCCCTCTTTTGTGATTTTGTTGAATGCATGGTTGCACTCATCAACAGAATTTGTCAAAGTTATCGCATACTCTCAAATCAAAGAAATCCAAATTTGAGTCCAACTGTAACGTTTGCTGTCATGTTTTCTGTTTGTGCAGGCACTTTAAAATATTTCCAGACATCTCTTCATGTCTAGCTTTACATGTCTAGACTTACATGTCTTTGAAGAGATACATGCAAGCTTGCATATATATATATGGAACCTCTCTGAGGATGGCCAAATAGTTTAAACTTTTGCCAGTCAAATAGACGTCTTTATAACTGTTATGTAAAACAGTTATAACACAATTACCTACTAAAGGCTATAGGCTTATAAGAACATTACATTTTGCTCTGCCAGAGAGTACACAAGCTGTGGCAGAATGTCTCCTTTCACAACAGCCTCTGCAAGGTCTTCATTGTAATTAGCCAGTCTGCCAAGAGCCAAGGCGGCTGTTTGTTGAATACTGGGTACAACATCAAGTAGAAGAGGTCTTAAAAGAGCCATTGCACCTTGAAATCAAACGTTACATGTATAATTAATCACATTATAATTATTAAGAGGAAAAAACAATCACTTTAACCAAGATGGTGACCGCCTGAATATAACAGCGAATATAATAATTAAATTCTGTCAGTTAGACTGAACGTATTAAGAATTATTTTCCCAGATTATATTGCGATTCCTTCCACAGAGATTGAACTTTAAACTGTGATTATGGAAAGGTAAGCTTCATCTATTGGAACAACTGATCGATTAGTAGTTTTGAACTATCGTAAATTTAAACAACATAATCAGATTGCATTTACTGACAGAAAATGTTTCTTTAGATGCCTAAATTGTGTGAAATGCTTGTTCACGTAAATAGTTTTTACCTCCATTCTGTAACGTTTCAATGTTCTCCGAATGATTTGCGAGATCCGCGACTTTCTGGACGAAAGCTGTCCTCTCTTTTTGATATCTTTCAAAGACTGCAAGGAGCAAAAATGAAATTTAACGAGTTGTTCTAGCATTGCAACTCGCCAAGTTCTACACATATTTCAAACACACCTTGCTGAACCTGTCTTGAACTCATATTCAACTATTTAATTCCAAGTTGCTACCATAAACAGCGATCTGTTTCACGTTCCTGTGGATGTGCCCTCCAAAAAGCTGTTTTGACTTCCCCGTTGCTACGTTACATTACCACCATGTTGAACGCGTGCGCAAAAATGTGAAGCCGCTGCCTTTCATTGGCTGACACGTGGGTGGAGAGGCGGAAGCGATACCGTGATTTGTTGGGCGCGGATGCAAGGTTCACAAACTCCCTTAAACTTTGTGAGAAACACATTTACATGACGGAAGATAGCTCGAGGTAAGTTTTCATCAAACTTACAAAGTATTGAGCGATTTCTCTGTGTATTACTAGTAGTAATCAAAGATCATGAGTGCGTTCGACACCGTCACTTTCATATACTGTCAGTATATACCTTAAATGAGTTAACTAGCTGACTTTCAACCTGTCTGTTGCTTAAATCAGCATTTTTCATGAACAACCGAGGTTGTACACAGACAGATATAGTGTCAAAGTCCATGCCAGTGAAGAGGTCCCCTGTATAGACTACGATGGCCGATTTGTTGTTCAAAACGTTGCGTGACGGCGCCAGTTCCCATAGACTCGCAAAAATAGCAGGCCTTCACAATTTCATGTTTTTACGTAAACTCGGCATGAATTCAAAACGTAAAGAAAAGAACAAGCTTAAACTCCGGCCTGTAAGCAATTTTAAAGCTCCCATTCGATTGGCATTCATGAAAATCTTCTCGTTTGCCGAAAGGGAAATTAGGTTTGGTTTGCACAATTTCATAATTCAGGCTTTGCATCTATGCCAAATTTTGTTTGTTATTTTTAATTTACTTTCAATGACCTGAGACTAAAAGGGGACCAGAACAACATAATCATTTACATTCATGTAAAATAAATTAACTGTTATTTACCTAAGCCGTTTAATTAACTGAACATTCTTTCTAGGTGTTTGTTCACATACCAACATTCTCTAGTTAAATGTGTAGCTTCTGTTTCCATTCATTTAACCCGCTATATATTTAACAAATAGATTCCATGTTGCCATGCATCTGTTCAGTAATAGATCACAGATGATGTCAAAATGTGGTAAGAACAAAAAAGTGACACACAAGGCAATAGCCGAGTGTGTCACTGATGTTCTTACCACATTTTGACATCTTCTGTGATCTATTACTGAACAGACGCACGGCAACATAGAATCTATTTGTTTTATATAATAACAAAACAAACTACTACAGATAAAGCTTTTTTTATTTCAAAATCTTTCAACGTAACTTGAAAGCCAGCCTTGGCCCACTTTGGCGAACACAAAAAAACATTTGACGTAATCTATTGTCTATACAAATTGAAGCAATCTCATTGGTTGCTATGCGTAGCAAAGAATTGTGATTGGTCCAGGAAAATCATGCCACTGTCAAACTTGACTCGAGCGTTGCTTCTCGTGGAATGAAAACTTACGGTGAAAGCAGAATTGAACTGCGAAATCAACAAATCTTAAAGAAAATACTGAATAAGTCAAGTCAGTTTCTGTCATCAGAGCAGCCCTGTGAGCCGAAAAGCTTGGAGGTTGCCTCAAATATTGCAGGAGTTGAAAAACTACGCTCAGAAAACTTGCGGCTGCGATCAACCTGGAGGCCATTCGATTTGAGTTCTGAATGAAAGGAGCGTTCGTGATGGTGGAAATTTGTGTCCTCTGTGGTTGGTGATTCTCAAATCAGTTTGAAATAGTGTCGGAGACACCTTTTAGCTGCAATACAGTTGGCCGTGAGCTGTAGTGAGCTATACTTTGCTCGCTGCTGTGCCCTGAAACGGACTGGAACGTTCGCATCGGAAAGCAAGGTTATGTGTTTCTTTTAACTGATTTTAAGAAGTGGTTTTGATGTTTCATTCCAGACAATCACTGTGTCAACAATTATTTTGAGACTGAGAAAAGTTCAATATTTTAAATAAATTAATCTCATAAACATTTTGTTTATTGGGTTTGTTAAATTCGAGATAAAGCAATGGTTCTCGGCTTACCAAGACTAATTTTGTGTTTCGTTTAGTCTCGCTTGACTGCCGACTGAGACTGCTCGAGTATTTTTTCTGAGTCATTTTCTAAAACAGAAAGGGCTTTATCTTTCTTCTTCCTGCTAGACTATGCTTCTGGTACCTGTTCAATGCAACTTATCCATAAATTATAACTCCTACCTTGAACTTTGATCCATGATATGGTGGAAAAACATGTTGTAAGGGGTATAGCAGCCAGGCCTTCAGAGGTTTACGCGGGAAAGTACTGGGTATGAAACTCACAAAGAGATGTAAAATGGCGATCAAAAAGTAACAAAAGTGATATCATAATGTATTTATTGCATTTTGAAAGGCTTTGATGGGAATTACTCAAGGTAAACATTTAATACTTGGATATCTATAATTTATTGTGCAAAATTGCTCATAAGTCAAGTGCTGTGGCCCGGTGGGCTTTTTCTAGAAATAAAACACCTGCCAGGTATTCTTTTCAACTTGTCCTGGGCATCTGGGCCTTATATTTGTCGGTCCCTGATTCAGTGAGGGATGTTCCAAAAGTATTTTGAGGTCCAGTATTTCCAATATTTTGCATAGCAAAACCCCTGCATTTTCATTTGGTAGGATGTTTTGCATCAAGTTCTGTTTCAAATTTAGTTTCCAAGGTTTCTGACATGGACAAACTGGTTTCATGTCCCCCAGTTGACTATGGTGCTTTGGGGCTTGAGGGATTGGATATGAGGACTTTGTAGATGAGCTCCCAGTTAAGGATCCAATCAGCGTGGAAAAGCAACACGACTGTTGCTCCTTGGCACATGAAATCCCAGCCGCAAATGCTGGTCACTTTCAAAAGCTGCATTTCTTGAAAATTATTTGGCGGTTAGCGCTCTGATGTTGAATGGATCTTCGATGGAATGCCACGAGAAGAAGCGTCAACCTTTCAGTTTATCTGGTTTGGATTTGAAAGTCAGGCGATTCTAATTTCCGAGTGAAAATTGGCTTGGCGCTGGAGCAGTCAAAAAATGAGCTTTCAACCTTTGTCTCCTTCTTATAACGTATAGTAACAGTCAACACAAAACCCACCAAATCACTCAAATTTGCCACTTTGAGCCGCAGAAACAACAATACACAACAACTGAGGTAGATTTACGTTTATTTTGAGCTTTAACATGGACATTACTTGATATCAGTTTACGATATTAAGACTCTTTAATATTCCCATACAGGCCTGATTCCCATACTTTATTTCAAACATACAAACAGACACGCAGCTTGTATGGGCTCCCTGTGGGTAACCATGCAGTCTTTTAACGAGGGAAGTCTGAGCACCAGAGAAGTACATGGATGCACTCTTCTTTGATCGGCTTAAAGAAAAAATTATAGAAAGCCTGGGCCAAGTCAGGTAGTAGACCGCAATCGGTAAACATCACGGAAATGTTCGTTTTTGCATCAGCTGTTCATGGATATCATGTTTATAAAGGCGTATTTTGACGGACCGGATGCACTCTTCTTTGATTGGCTAAAAACAAAACATTATAGAAAGCCTGGGCAGAGGCATGTAGTAGACTGCAATCAGTAAACAACACGGAAACAATCATTTTCGCATCAGCTGTGTGTGGATATCATGTTTATAAAGACAATTTGATGGGAGAAAAACTTGTTGCTAAACGAGAGTTTAACAACCGCATGGACAAACATGTGAAAGTAGTGAAGGGCAATGAAATGGTTGACCATTTGCCTCGTGAGTTCTCCCGAATAGTGTGGTAGTTTCTCACATGTAGTGGAGAAATCAGTGTTGAAGTGATTGGTTGCAGACGACATTGTAAGCAGCTGTGTGGAGGATTGGAGATTCCATGCCAGTTAGAGTTAAACAGCTCAAACAAAGTGCAAATGAAATGCTTGAAAGAACTACTGGCAAGCAAAATTCGGGTTTAGAATCTGAAGATGCAAACAAAGGCTCCTTAATGAGTCACCACTTCTATCAAAAGCGCTGATCAACGACAGGTTTCAATATGTTTAATCTTTATTTACTGAAGGGTTTCAGTTCAATTTGTGACCCCTACAAGCCAGTTTACTCCCTCTGAAAGCAATGGTCTTGTGTATAGGCTGCACCCGCATTTTTGGCCAAAAAATTTAGGCAAAAAGGTGTGGCTTACACATGAGTCTTAACAGTAAATTAAATTTGAGGCCATGTCCAAACGCTCCTGATCCTTGCGATTTTTTCTGATGCTTTCTTCAGTGACAGAGTTAAACCAAAAACAAACGCTCACAATGCATGCCGTTCGACAGAGAGTCTTTAACAAAACCAGGATCAATCAGATCAGGTTTGAATCAGAATGGATTAACATAATCCAGACCGAGTCTGATCTGACTGACAAAATCGGGTTAAAAAAGCCAAAAATCCCCTCTGAAAATTGTCAAGTTATGTCACACATTTAATTTGGTTCAGAGAGATATTTGGGTAAGACTAATCTGTGCAGCTGTGAACCTGTTGTTTTCTGTATTTCCCACATAATAGGCTACAACATCATCTGCAAAATTCACAGGTTAGGATTTTGATTGTCAGCAGAACTTGAGTGCAAATTTTGAGTCAGTACCCACCTTTCAATTCCCTTTTTTTTCACCAATGAGAAGAGTGAGTGCCCTTTGTGCTTATGCAGGTTTTCTTGATGATTCGTACCTGTCAACTCATGCCAATGGTTTAAGCTTAACATCCCCATCCCGAGATGGGACTCTCATATGAAAAGGTTGGGGGTGCTTTTCTCACTTAGGGTGTACAAGATGAAATGCCACTGTTTCTTGTAATCTAAGTATCTTTTAGGGTGCACACAAAAACAAATAATAACAATAACTATAGCAATAGCAATAGCAATAACAATAACAATAACAATAATAATAACAATAACAATAACAATAACAATAACAGTAGCAATAGCATAAGCAATAGCAATAGTAATAGTAATTGCGTTTGACAGAATGCAGTTCTAATGGCGTAATCCATAAAAATGCGAGATCTGTGTATGTATCTATCTGAGGACACTAGTTTGGCCCCCCCAAAAAATTCTTCAGGGGCGAATGACGTCGTCTCTTTGTTCATCCATGTGCTTTGTTTTGAGTGTTGTGCAATATTGTGGACTTTCGAGTGTCGAGGCAGCTTATTTTAGACTGTAGCGGATACTGAAGTTGGTTATTAAGTTTGAAGTCAGTGTTAAATGGCATTTAAAAACCTTGCAAACATGTCTTCACGAAATGTGTAAGACTTTTCGAGGCAGCTTATTGAAGACTGTAGCAGATAAGTTATTTATTTAAAGTTTGAAGTCAGTATTAAATGGCATTTAAAAAGCTTGCAGACATGTCTTCACGAAATGTGTACGACTTTTCGTACGAACAGAAAGCTGTAGTCTGGCTGCGTGTTGTGTACCCCTTTTCTCTTTGACAAACATAGGCACGCAAGGCGTGCAAGAGTTATTTTTTTTGTGAACTAAAAGTCTCGGAGATAGGAGCATTCAAGGAACTGTTTACAGTGATGATTTGGTTGATTTGACAAGTTTTTTTGGTTGCGATGTACAGCAAGAAAGAAACTGGGAGTTTATGATGTACATACGATGTTACATCGGTAATGGTAAGATAACTAAATAGTAAGCCATAAAATGTTTTACTGAACAAACTACAGTAATCTGACACGTCTCCAGATTAATGTAGATACCATCTTATTTTCTAACAGGTAGTTTTATTCGTTCTTTGATACAACCCACACTGCGATTGGTCTGACACACGCGCACATGCATAACTCCCTCACTCACCGATCATGTAGCCCTTCCCCCGGGGGGGGGGGGGGGGGGGACTCCCTTATATGGACTATATAGGTCTGTGCGGCCCCGAAGTGTATGGTTTTTCAGCTGTTTTAGTCATAAATAGGGTATCGATTTTAGCTGATTTTGGCCATTTTGGTCATAAATAGGGTACGGTTTTTGCACTCTAGCCTTGATATGGGTATGCTTTAACAAGAAGCCACTTTTTCATCATTATCGAAAAAAAAATCAACAAAAGCCCTTCACAAATTTATATGTTTACGGTAATTTAACATTGGTTTGAACTAGGGAGCTAATTATAACGCAGGTCTGAAACAGGGTTTTGATTTGAGGGTCAGGTCGTAAATAGGGTTTCGAATTTTTGGTCAGGTCATAAATAGGGTAAGGAATATCGCAGATTTTGGTCATAAATAGGGTAACGGTTTTGGGAAGCGGGCCGCACACCCCCAACCAATTTTTCTGGGAGTACCCCCCTCGGGAACCCTTTCAGCCCCCAAGAGGAATTTTTTGCTCAAAAATACTCAAGTTAAGAGAACTTTTCGCATTTTATACGAGTCGTAAGTTTACCCTTTTTACACAACACAACGCAACAACGCTACTTCACCGAAAATTCAAAGAAAGAGAAAAAAACTTCTCTGACACGTTGAAAGTCTGATTTAATTAAATTGCACTTTAACTTGGTGCCACACAGTCTTCAAAGAACATTTGAACAGTTTTCATACTTTTTACCTTTAAAAATATCGGACTGAAAAGAATGTCATAAAATGCCCATCAAATAAAAATATTAAACTGCTACTGCAGAGATGTAAAAACACTCTAGAAAGGAGAGCTTCTTTTTTGTTTAATATCCTGGGAACAATAGCCGATAACTTGTAAGCTCTAATTGAATTTACTCCCATATGAAAAACAAAAGTGTCGAGTTACCATTTGTAACTAAAAATAGCAAACATCTCGTGGGAACAAGTGGTGACGATTCGTCAGCTCTAATTGAATTTACTACCTTGTGAAAAACAAGAGTGTCAAATTACCCATTGTAACTAAAAAATAAAAATATCTCGTTATATTTGCATGCAAAAAGAACAAAACAATCGTTACCGCACTTACTATTGTAAACGTTAGAACTGCTTCAAATCTAAATAGTCTCGTCTCCTCTAAAACATGTCCTAAGAACTAGAACCGACGATTCGTGACCTCTAATTGAATTTACTCCTTGTGAAAAACAAAAGTATCAAGTTACCCTTTGTAATTAAAAATAAAAATATCTCGTGCCATTTGCCTACTACTCATGAACTGCTTCAAAGCTCAAGACTCATCTCGTTCATAACTAGCCACCATTACACTGAAAATTATGAACTCTAAAACAACCCAATGTACGTATGTAACTGTCACACTCCCCTCCAAACCGGACTAAAAATCACAAACCGGCAACATACACGTCACTCTTTATTTTTCAATTACCAAAGTCCTTGTGTTTAGACATACCTTGTGTTTCTCACGTACCATTTACCTTTACAACAAGAAATTTGATTGGCTGTTCATAGTAGATCCAATCTGATTGGTGTGACATACATACATCTCTCACTCACTCACTCACTCACTCACTCACCCATTGACCCGTCCATAACATACCCGACGTGCCGACTAAGAGGTATTTTTTTTACAAAAAAATAACTCAAAAACCAGTGCTGCTCTCTGCTGAATAAATCAAAGGAGGAAATGTGTAGTTTCACTTCTGTTTCCTAGATTTCTGTGCACCAAATGTGTAACATAAATCCAATGCATGAGAAAATTGTTTACATAGGAAAAGAGGTCAACTCCCACAGGATTGCTCTGGTACACCATCATGTCCTCCATTTCATTGTTTCGGAAGTGAAAATGCCCTGTAGCTGTAATTAAATTACCCCAAAGCCAAGGCGATTCAAAGTTGTGTTCGTAAACAAAATAATTGCCCTAGTTTTGGTATTAAAAGCACGTCGTCTCGCATACCGACAGAACAAGCATGATTGGTGTTGATTTACATGGTCAGTATAAAACACACACTGGGGACTGCGGACTTCGGACTGCTGACTGTGGACTATGGACTACGGACTACGGACTGGGTATAAAACATGAACGTAGGTATAAAACACGGACTAAACATTACGGACTGGGCATAAAATACAGACTCAGGTATAAAATGTGGACTGCGGACTAAATGTGGCCTAGCGACTGCAGTTCATGTATTTTACTGACCGGTCGTAACTAATATTACATAATACATGTATAAACCAGAACAAACTCTCATATGCATGTGATTCACCAATGAGAAGCGATCATTTCATTTATTTTCACCCCTGCTGAAGGGAGACCAATTTCACGCCTATCTAACAGCTCAGCACAAAATGCTGACCCTAGAATTTTTTATTTTTTTTTTTAACATACCAAACCTAGGAAAACTCGAATGCACTCTTTAAATTATGTACGATTACTACTAGTATTGATAGTAATAATAATAGCAATAGCCGTAGCCGTAGCAGTAGCAGTAGCAGTAGCAGTAGTAACAGTAACAGTAACAGTAACAGTAACAGTAACAGTAACAGTAACAGTAACAGTAACAGTAACAGTAACAGTAACAGTAACAGTAACAGTAACAGTAACAGTAACAGTAACAGTAACAGTAACAGTAACAGTAACAGTAACAGTAACAGTAACAGTAACAGTAACAGTAACAGTAACAGTAACAGTAACAGTAACAGTAACAGTAACAGTAACAGTAACAGTAACAGTAACAGTAACAGTAACAGTAACAGTAACAGTAACAGTAACAGTAACAGTAACAGTAACAGTAACAGTAACAGTAACAGTAATAGTAATATTAGTAACAACAACAACAACAAGAATAATAATAACGATAATAAAAACGCTCTTATTTCCATTTCGAGTCCATTTTGCTAACACGGGCTCGCTTCCTGAAAAGTGGCTGGTATTCCGTTTTAAGTGGTATCTTTCAGGGGTCAAATATAGCTTTCAAGACTCACTCCCAGATTGGTCTTGTTTAGGGGTTTAATTCAAAATTTTTGAAAAGCATCCCCAACCTTTTCACATAGGAGTCCCCCCCCCCCCCCTTAGGAGGCTTGTATGTACTTATGCTTGCATGCCCAACTGAAAGGTGTGAGCTATTACAGTCCTTGTACTGACAAACTTTCCAAATGGAAGCAAATGGAAAAAGAAAAGTCCATGTAAATTATGGTATGCTTCCCCAGTTCTCCAATTTTCTGGCAAGGAAAAAGCCTGGCAATGGCATTATAGTGGGCGACACACCTCCTGGGACTGGTGGTGAGAAATTTTCTACATTAGATTGGAATTTCTTCGGAATGTCCTTGGAAACCTCCAGACATCTGTGGTCAGTCTTCTTTAAAAATCCTAGCACTGTCACTCAGGATAAAAATCTTGTGCCTGTGGCATGTATATGATGACATGATATATATGCCATATGCTTGCTACAGAGCTTGAAATGATTTTCCTGCTGGTGCCGGTCAAGTTGTCCAGGCAAATCTATTTTTGCTTGGACAAGAAATGACTTTGGTTGGACAAATGCATGCTTAAATATCAATCAAGTACATTTAGTGGGCTTTTATTGTGAAGTAAAAGAACAGAATACACGTCACAACCACAAAGTTCATTAAAATCAATATAATTACACTTTTGCATACCACTATCGCTTCCTATCGCTTCTACTATTCAATTTGTATTGAAGCTTATAATAAGTGATGTGTTATTTCTAATTTCACCTTCATGTAAAGGCATTTTAAGACTTTTATATGGGAAGCAAAAGTTTTAAGATACACGTTAAAAGGCATCTGTTTCGCTTCCCACGTTAGATTGCAGTGGTACAATAAGGATTAAAGTCGACCCTCCCCACAACGGCCATCTTGGTGACAGAGGAAAGTGGCCATTGTAAAGAGGTGGCCATTATAGGGAGTTAGGGCTGTAACATGACTTTTTTTGGGGGTGCAACATTTTTTATCTTTAAAAATGCTTGTTTTAGCATGTAAATACATAACACTATCAAAATATATCTATAAAACAGAAACAGACTAAAGACGTGCTAAAAAATGAGATTTTGTATACACTTCTTGTCAGTCGTTGAACTGGCCATTGATGAAAGGCTATTTTCTGGCAGTTACGACGTGCTTTAATGGCTGTTGTGGATAGGTGGTCATTGTAGAGAGGGTAAAATAAGAGTGAATGCACTGTCTGCTGGGATGAAAAAGTTGCAGTGGTTGTTGTAGAGAAGTAGCTGTTTGTGAAAATTTGACTGTATTAGCATACACATACATAATGATAGACACGCTACTCTGGAAGACCTATCTTTCATTTGCTTTCTTTATTATTTTCTTTCACAAACGTGAATAATATACATGTATAACTTAATTTAGAACTAGCTCTGAATCAAATTTTCTTTTCAAGTGTAATCAACTGGTCAAAATGCCCAGTCATCCAACAATTTGACCGGAAAAAAACAATTTTTGACTGGACATTTTCCTTTGACCAGCCATTATTTCAAGCCCTGTTGCCACTCATTAAAATTTGACCAATCAAGGTGGGCACTAAATCAATTTGTTACAGTTTGTGGAGATTTTCATATCTTGCAATTGAAGTCAACTGATATTATATTGCTATTTTGAGACAATGAAATGGACAAAGACAATGTCAAAGAAGCTATCAGAAGGGAACTGGAAATGCCTGAATAGTTACTGATGTCACCATGAAAAATGAAGGAAAAATATAACACCTAAATTACTTTGGGATTTTCCCAGGTTATGATCCATCCAAGTACTAACCCTGCCCAGAAAGCCTTAACTTCGGCCAGTTTAGAGGAAACCAGTATGTGCTTTCATTGTGGTATGAGAGAAAACAGAACTTAGTCTGTTTAAAATGGGAAGTAAAAGTGGCACACAAACCAGTAGATAGAAGTTGGTTCAGTAAGTTTAATGCAGATGTCCACAATAACTGTTTTATTTCTTGCATGCTGATTGGCTCATTTTTATCATCCGTAGCCACTTTGACAATGTTATGACGTAATTTATCATCAATAAGAGGACAGATGCATAAAAAACTGACGTCAAGTTGTTAATGATATTTAGTCAGATCACTGAGGGTTCAAAGAATTCCCCGGTTTGAATGATTCTTTTACTTCCTGGCTTATTAAATGGAATTACCCTCTGAACATTGAGAAGCTACTCAGAAAAAGGCTTTCTGTGTTCTCCTGACAGGAGTTAACTTTTGAATGATGCTCTTGACTACCATTGAGTTACAGGAGATTTACTGGAGCTTGACTAGACATTGTGTACATTTAGATAAAAACTATGGGTTTAAATGTGACAAACCTTAGTTGATGGCCTAGCTCTGATCCCTAGTCTTTTGTTGCTCAATGGTGTAATGTAGAATGTTAAATCAGGGTCAGAGGTTCAACCCAGTTAGGAGAACCCAGAAAAATATCTTGCAGCTCTAATTGTGTTGATGAATTCAACTTAATATATGTATTTCTTGTAACTCAACCCAGCGTAACATATACCATGATCTGAGTCTCGTTCTAGCATAAATAATCTTATGTAATTTTCTTTATTGCCAGAAGGATATGAAAAGACTCTTGAAATAGTACCATAACTGGGCAAACAATGGCTTCTGGGAGAGAGAGTCGAACATCTGACAAACCTATGGATGAAAAACAGAGGAATATTATAAGAATTCGTAGGGTGGAGCTTGCGAGAGACATGGAACCCAGACAACTTATACATCATATGGCAGACGTTCTTACACCAACAGATGAAGAGGAAATAAAAGCCATTGCTACTCGATGGGGACAATGTGAAAAGTTGTTGGATGTATTACCTAGAAGAGGAGAGAAAGCATTTGACAGTTTTGTCAAGGCACTGAAGGAAGTTGGACAGCCATTTCTTGCTGATCTTCTAGTAGATGCTGGTGAGTGTACAGTAGCTAACATGCTGTTTTCTTATACATGTACATTGTTCCCTGTATCTCACATTTTGCCATGATGTAGATGACTGCAAAGATAAGTGCTAACTGCGCTTAGACTTTCTATCTACTAAATAAGATAATGTACATGGTTTTTGAGGGAACAAATAATACTGTCTAGTCTTGGGTAAATGTATTTTGAATGCACCAATCACGATTCTTTTTTTAGTGCATTAGTGTATTTCAGCTCCCTGATTATGTTTTTGTGCACTAAAGAAAGTTCTGCTTTGTCAAGCATGGCAGTTTTAAAACCAAGGGCCCTTGAAAACAAAATTTTGTTGTTTTACTTGTTAAAATGACAATTTTCTGCTCAATTGTTATGTGGGATTTTTTTTACTAAATGGTAAAATGGTATTACCACTCACATACTGTAGTTCTAGTCTCAAATTTTAATTGATAATTAGGATTAATGTGCATCATGGAAATCCTAGGAAGCTGTACTGCAGCAATTTCTTTCAAAATCCAATCCTGGAAATCCAATAGAAAAATGCCAAAAGCTTTGTTTTTAACTCCTAGCCTTCATTCTTCTCGATTGCTTGTTATGAATATTTTTAGGGTTTCTAAGGTCATATAAAGACAAAAGGATTTTGATTCAAAAAGTATAGGAAAAGTTATGGAAGTTAATTTGTGTAAAGAGCTACTGTAACAGTGACTGCCATTATTTCTTATATAGAGGCTATTGTTTCTTTTTGCTACTTGAGGACAGTGCAGCCTCATAACTGATGATCATCACTTGATGACATTTATTTTACTGTTTTGTCGTGGTAGAAATGAAGCCAAGAATGGAAGAAGAAAGTAGTGCACAGTGTCAATCAGGTCAGTTCAGCCACATTTAGGAAGTTGCACATTAATTACAGCATACTAACAGCAAGTGTTTTAACAGGATGACCCATCAGTGTATTAAACACTGTTATCAGAGGGGTCGTGTAAAAGAAACTATAGTAAACAAGTGTTAATATAATAAATAACTATTAATAAGTACATAACTTTTCCCAGTAGACTGTGATACCCACAATTTTTTCCCTGCGTTCAGAGTATTTCTTTATGCTGCAAGTTTGTTTCAAACCAAACAATTCGTTTCGAATGTAAAACGTGACTGGTTAGCAACAAACCTGTGACATCAAAAACGTTACTCTTAGAATTGAGGAAAAAAATTGTTGGTATCACAGTCTACTGGGAAGAGTAATTTTTTGAAAAAAACATGTTAGTTAACCTTCTCAATAGTTGTAAATACACTTTTGCAAAACGGCAAAATCTATGACCCATTCTCATTTTGTGCCCCGCAGGACAACTAAGGCCATTCAGAACAGCCCTCAATCTATCGCGGTTTCTCGCAGATGCTGTTGTTGCCCCCTATGAAGGGCTCAGCATGGTCTTGGTTTTGCTGGGGTTAATGGTAAGACCCAGTGCTTTACCTATGTTGTGAAGGTGGGATGTTGTTTCCTGGATATCACTGTGTCTGCTTGCTATGAGTGTGATATCATCCGCATAGTCCAGGTCTTATAGGACAGTGGTGAGTTTTTAATGCAGTCTTCTTCTTTTGTCAAGTGTTTTTCTCATGACCCACAACCCTGCTTCACACCGCTTCTCACTTCAAAGCAGTCTGATGTTCTTCTGCCCTTGAGGATGCAGCTTAAGTCCTAATCGTACAGGTCCCTGATTATGTTGATGTACATACTAGGGATGCTGTACTCTTGCATGATGACCCATAACTTCTCTCTGATGACACTATCAAATGCTTTCCTGAAGTCAACGAAGTCCACACAGATGGGGGCCTGCCATTTCATACAATGCTCAAGGATGTTTCTGAGTGTGAATATCTGTTCCATAGTTCCCCTTCCTTGTCTGAAGCCAGCCTGCTGCTGGCGCAGCCTCTCATCTACACCCGTCTTGATTCTTTCGATCAGAATTCTACAGAAGATGGTCGATGGCACTGATAAGAGGGGATATACCATGGTAGTTGTCACATATAGTCAGATTTTCCTTCTTAAGAATTTTCACAATGAACAATCTTCTCCAGTCTGATGGAACTTTCTGCTCAGCCATAATCTTATTAAAAAGCACATGAAGCTTCTTGATTGCGGCATCTTGCGTACATTTGAGCATTTCTGCGCTGATGGTATCCATTCCTGGGCTTTTTCCATTCTTTAATCTCAGTCACATCGGGCAGTTTTGTATCCAGTAATAGCAATTTCGTCATCAGAAATATCCTCACTTAGATGGGTTTTAGTTATGGCTAAAATGTCGAACTTTATTGAGAGTAGTAGTGTAATGGCACCTCTTATCTTGGTCTCTGAGATTTCTGATGTTGTTATCTCTGGTAGCTGCTGTGCAGCAACAGGTCAGTGCCATCTGGTAATTCATTCCCTGCAGAATCTACATTAAGCACTTCTTCAAAGTGCTCCTTCTATCTTTGTAGGATTTCCTCTTCATTCATTAACAGCTTCCCACACTTGTCTCTGACAGCTGTCACTGTGGTTGTGTTTGCCTGAACTATCTGCTTCATCAGTCAGTAGAGGTCACGGAAGTTATTGTTCCTTGCTGTGCTTTGTGCTTCTTCTTCAATTCTGTCTATCATTCTTCTCTTGTCAGCTCGTGCACTTGCTTTCACCTCCTTGTCCTTTCTTTTATACTCCTCTCTTTTCAGCTCTTTCAGTCGCTCAGATCTGACGCGCCCAAGCTTCTCTTTGATCTGCCTTCGCTCACCCATTCTGCTGTATGTTTGGGCACTAATCCAGTTGGACATGATCCTTCTCGTTTCTCCGAGAACAGCATCTGTACTCTCACAGTGTGTATTCTTCAATTGTAGCCAATCTGTTTTGGATCTCAATATGGAACTATTCCTTATCTGTCTGATCTCTGAGCTTTGCTGTGTTGTACAGTTTCCTTCCTCCCTTTTTCGCCTTCTTAGCCCTTCACAATTTCAGCTTCACCCTTGCCGATAGAAGGTGATGGTCACTGTTGGCATGTGCACCTCTCATCACTCTGGTGTTGATGTGGACAGGAAACTTCTTGTATTTTCCATTGATTATGCCGTGGTCAATCTGGTTACAGTCGGGGCCATTAGGTGAGGTCCATGCGAGCATGTGAATATCTCTGTGTTCAAACAAAGTTCCACCAATAATAAGGTCATTCAGTGCTCAATATTCTGCAAGCCTTTCTACATTCTCATTCACCCTTCCTATTCGTCGCCATCCCATCACTCTCTCCCAACCTAGGTTGTCTTGGCCAACTTTGGCATTCGCGTCCCCCATAATAATCATGCCTGGGTGATCTTTCCACTTCCTCTTTGCAGCTGTTCGTAAAATTCATCTTTGCCTCTCTTCTTCTTCATTGGTTGGTGCATGTTATCGCTGTTTCGCCATAGTATTAATCGAGTGAAAACCAAATTGGGTGTGAATTTCAAACATCCGATTAGTCTGGTTTCTTCCCTCTGACCTGCCCGGCATGATTGAATTTGCCAAGGAGATTGAACTCCCCGCCGGTATAGCTCTTGGGATCGTGGGAACACACAAGCTCCCCTACCACTGCAAGGCGACAGTCCACGAGGAGAGAAAACAGCTAATGAATCATACCAATTGGCACAGCACATACACGTATGTATGTAGCTTGAGATGTAGGAGAGTACCTACCCCCAGGGACGTTATCAATAAGCCTTACAGAAATTAAGTGTATGTATAACAGATCCTGATATAACGCTGTAGATTGATACTGCTTAGGCCTCCCACACTGTCTGTATAGTTAAGTTCCAGGTTTTCATAGAATTGTAAACTTAAAGTAACTAGACGCTTTGGTGCGTGTACCCAGGCGGTCGTTATACTGAGAAGTACTAGCTATATTGCAGTTGAGCTAAATGTTCTGCATTTGAAGTCGTACGAAATTCAATCGAATCGATGTGCTCAAGCTATTCTGCCTTTTATTGCATTTCTTGGAATCGATTGATAGCTTATTACTCGTTTGCAGGCCTTTAGGGCATGAATTGAGTCAAGGTCTTTATATCAGCCTATAAACGTTTCAATCTATTTTCCTTAGCCTTTGTCGTTGTTGTTGTTTGCGTTTCTCAAGCAAGCGAGACATTTTGAATTTCAGAGTTATGGCGGTGCATGACATAGAGCTACGAACGCGTTTGTCGAAAAACATATACTTATTTCGTGACTTTTAGCCTATTCAGAAGTTAAAGTAATAGGAAAAGTACTTATGTGAATGCTTGTTTGTTCAGTACAGATAATCAGTCGCCTAGATGGCCAAAGTAGTTCTAGATGTTTACACTATTTTCCGGCCGCAATGTTGGTGTACCGCGCAGGTACACCAACATGGCGGTTCCATACTGGGTTCTGTAAATTTGTGCAAAATACTTCGACGAATATCTGGGGTTTGGGAAAACGCACGGACTTAAAAATTAGAGAAGTGTCATTTATTAATCTCCTATAACATTACAATTTCTTGACTTTATCCAGTAAATGGTTTTCGAGTGTTTCTATAACTCGATATAAAGACGGAGAACATGTTTTCTATTTCTTTAGAGAACAATGCGACGAAAAAAAGGAAAACAACTTGTTAACTTTGATTATCAAAATGTAAATTCTCTTTGCACGCGCCATCATTACGTCAACAGCTCGTGCTAGTTCTGTGTTTCCACCGAGTTATAGAAAGACGATTTTTACCCAATCAGCGCGCGTATTTTCGTAGGGCTGTTTTCTAAATATATATATGTTACTGTTACTGTTATAAGTTACTGTGAGTCGTAGCACCACGTTGTACTCTGTTTTGTTGTTCATAAGAAATGTGGCATTATATTAAGTTAGAAATTTGTTACATTTCACTCCAGAATGTGATAGACAATAATTTTACATCTAAGCAATAGGCCACAAGTTTTTCTGGTTTATAGGTTGATAAACCACGCGAGATGTTGAAAGAACACGAGAAGAATTCGTAAATCAATTTACAAATTCTTCAAGTGTTATTCCAACATCCCAAGCGGTTTATCATGCCACTAAACCATAGAAACTTGTGGTCTATTGCCTTTGTATGATAATTCAGAAGACACGCGAAATTTCCATGAGTTTACTGGCACCATAGCTGATTGACCACTCAGAGCGCGCGCTTTCATTTGATTATTATATAAAATTATATAGTGACTGGTCTTTTTCGTCTGGTTGTAGTCCCTGAAGAGATAATCCTTCGAGGTCGTTCAGCCCGTCAAGTGTTTAATAAAGCGCTCCTAGAGGGGTCAAAGAAGCTAAAGAGGGTACCCATAATGATTGTTGGACAGGGCTGCTCAGGAAAGACTAGTCTTAAGAAATCCTTGAAGGGTGAGCCCTTTGACCCAGAGGAAAACAGTACTGTGATGATGGAGGTCGATCCTTCACATTGCAAAGTGACGACTGAAGTTTGGAAGATAGTGCGACCTAATCAAGCTGCAGATTCAGGCGACAACTCTCTAACTGTGCAAGATGTGTCAGATACAGCACAATTGACTGAGATGTTACAACAAGTACTAGGCAAGGATGACGACGACCAGGAAACCTATGCAACCTTGTGGGATTTTGGCGGACAGTCAGTGTACTATGCGACCAACTCACTTTTTCTGACCAGGAATGCAATCTATTTTCTGGTCTATAATCTAAGCCGTAACCCAGATGACAAAGCTATCCCTTGTGTAAGACAAGGGCTGTTCAAGGTTGTCCAGGACACATTCAGTAACACAACCAATATGCAATATCTTGACTTTTGGATGTCATCAATATCGTGTTTTGCTTCTCAAGATGAAGGTCCCCAAATGAGTGCAGCATCTCAGAAACTGCCACAGAAGTTGCCACCAGTCTTCTTTGTTTGTACTCATGCTGACAAGCCCTACAAGAGAGGCAGTCCTAGAGACCTAGCCCGTGAAATATATGGTAGTTTACGGGAGAAAACGTCTGGTTTGCATTTGCTTGAAGACTTCTTTGTGGTAGACAACACAAAGGCAGGAACTGCAGATGAGTGCCAAGAAGACATAAATCATTTGAAAACGGAAGTACTTGCAGTGGTTGAAGAACTTCCACATCTGAATCAAAGTTGTCCAAAAAAATGGTTCAAGTTTGAGGAGGCACTTGAGGTCATGCGTGAACGTGGCTGGAAGTGGATTCCCATTGGTGAAGCCAGGGAAGTTGCCCTCAAAGTATGCAACATTGTGAATGATAAAGAATTTGTTATACTAATGGCCATGTTGCATGACCAGAGAATTATACTTCACTTTACTGATACTCCTGAATTGCACAAGATGGTCGTCATAAACTTGCAGTGGTTGATTGATGTCTTTAGGAAGGTGATAACCATTGTGCCCTATGAAAGCAGAGAGGGAAAATTTGAAGAACTGTGGCGTAAACTTGAAACAACAGGAATTCTCGAGGAAAACCTTTTAGAACATATGTGGAACCGCACGGAAAGGAAGGCTTCTGAAGGTCTTCTTGCACTTATGGAGAGGTTTAGTTTGTTGTGCCGTTGGCCTTCATCCGATGCTAGCAGATCATGTGAATACCTTGTGCCATCCATGCTGATGTCACCTCCACCAGATGATGTCATGCAGCTGATTGCATCTGTGAAAATTCCTTCACTTTTCCTTAAGTTTGAGTCTGGCCAAGTGCCCCCAAGCCTGTTCCCCCGGCTAGTGGTACAGTTCTTTCAGTGGCTCACTAAAAAATGGCCTGGCCAACAACAGCCTCAGTTGTTCCTCAACTTTGCCAAGTTTTACACCCATCCAGCAGATGAATATTCTGTCATCCTTCTCTGTCATACATCTTCTATTGAGGTTGCTGTTCACAGGGCTCAACTTTCTTCAGATTCCCACAATGAAGGGTTTGATGTGAAGATTACCCGTGATGTGTGTAAACGTCTTAGGTTAATGCTTCAGGTCATGGGTCAGGAGTTAATCTGGATGAAGAACATGCAATTTGAAATGAGTGTCCTCTGCCCAGTGTGTTGTCCAACAGCTGGTACTACTGAAGCTTGCAAATCTCACCAGACAAAAGGGTGTAGGGAAGAGAAGTGTTTGCACTTCTTGTCAGAGTCAGAGCTACACTCTCCAAAACCCGTCATCTGCACCCCAGCCTTCGGTCTCCCTACCAGGGTCCAAGTTTCGTTGTTTAATCATTGGTTCCAACTTCTGGATGAAGAGGTATGTGGATTTTCATTGCATTTTTTAGATGCAATCTTCTCAGTTCTCGTACTTGTAATTTTCTGCATATACACCCCATTACATACATAATTATAACAACTGTGATATATGCTGCTATTTTACATTTTATATGTATTTGATATCTTTTAAGTTTTTATATCATGCTGAGTTCACGTTTCATTTATTTATTTATGTTTGTTTGTTTGTTTGTTTGTTTGTTTATATATATATATGTCTGGATTTATGAAAACGGTGTTAAAGACTGAATCAGGTGTTTTTTTGATTTTTTTTTTTTTTTCATTTCTTTGTTTTTTTTTTCTGCTTTCGCTATGACAGCAGCTTGTAAATCTTACCTAGCATGAAATGTAGGAACTCCTTGCCGCATGTTTCATTTATTTAGGTATTTTTTTCCTTATTTATCGACCCCCCCCCCCCCCCCCCTTTTTCAATTTGCGTTAAGTTTAGCCCAGGCTACACTCGTCTGAATTCAGTTCGCGCGGTGACTCTGACAAGGAGCGACCGATTAGCGTTCTGTATTTGCTGTCTAAAGGAAGTCTGCCCGAGGACATCATTAAGTCCAATGAAGGCCCAAGTCTAACGCTTTGCTAGTAAGCGTCGTCCATTATCGTACCTGAGGCGGGCCTGAGGACATGTGTAAACTGTACGGGTCACATTTAGTCCCGTAACAGAAGGCCGTTTGCCCTGTGGCGATAATGTTGTGCTTGCTTTAGACAGCAAAAATCTTTCGCCACATCAATTTAGGGCTTAGACGTGCAATGGACTAGACATTTCTAGCTGCTGTTGGCGTCATTTGCTTTGAACTTTGATGTAGCTAAAGACTTAGAAAAAAAAATCTGTTGAAATCTGGATGTGCCATTCCGCGCTCGACAAAATTGAAGTACATCCGGGACATTGCTATTTGCGAGCAAAACATGGCCACGAGGAGAGAGAAGAACATGAGTTCAAGCGCTGATCGTGAGTAGAATTTCCTTGTTTTATCAATTTTAGGCGTTCTCGGCTTAGCTAAGTATCAGAACTGTCTGTGATTCGCTAGCGCGGAAGAAATTTATTTGCGTGGCTTCCGGGCGATAATTGACGTAACGACAACATGTTGAGTGTTCGCTTACTGCTAACTATGGCCTAGTTTGTCTGAAGTTCAATCGATTCTCGATGTAGCAAGCTCTTGTTCAGTCCATTTAGGACGATGCAGGCCTTTAGAAAGCGATAGATTAGCTCTCCGCCGCGGTTTTGATATCTGTACGTTCGTGTTGATTTAGACTCCAATTTCATGTTAAAAGCACTCTTAATTAAATTGTACAATTCATGATTCAACGAAAAGACGGTGAATTTAGTCTTCCTGGCCTCAAAAGGCATACAGGAGAGTTATTTGCTGCTATTTGAGCTACGATAAGCCTCGTGGAAAGCTAGCTCTAGGACAGAATTGTAGCAAGTTAGATTATCAGTGACAAGTCAAATTCTATGGCTATGTTTTTGCGAATCCGGTCAGATATTGAAATGAAATGTCACGTAACGGCTACTTTTTGGCTGAAATATAGAGGTAAATAACCGATTCCACTGCTTACCATGCTCTTGTTAGCGTGACTGGCTAATTTAACCCACAGTAAAGACCTAGTGAGGTATTTAGGTGAAATCGCAGAGGTTAAGCCTGTCTAAATTAGTGCCGCGGCGAACCAAATGATCAATTTAAGCTCTAATTTAGTTTTGTTTGGCTCGTTCGACTCATTTGCAGCGACTTTAAAGGCTTGTATAGGCATGGTATGGACTCTATTAAGAGTACACGAGGTAGATAGCACTCTCGGTGCGACATGGCCATATTTATGTACATTTTCTAACCGTTTTTTCAAAAACATGCCCGCTATTTTGGTGCAAAGTCTTTAACACGGTTTTCATAAATTCAGACATATATATACATACATACATACACACACACACACATACATACACACACACACACACACACACACACACACACACACACATACATACATACATACATACATACATACATACATACATACATACATACATACATACATACATACATACATACATACATACATACATACATACATACATACATACATACATACATACATACATACATACATACATACATATATATTAACTAGAGGTTTTTTCGAATTAAATTCTAAATAATATTAACTTTGTGTAGTAAGGTATATTTTAATGTGTAAATAGTGTCCCCAATTAGTTTTTTCAAACTAAATACCATTGAATCTTAAATAAGGTCTTTCATTCTTTCATTCATTCATATATCGTAGCATCAGTGCCCACCCTACTGTGTGTTTGATGGGTTTACATTTTAACATGCTTCTTGAATTTAAGTGCAAGTAATACATTAACCGGTACGCATTTTGATTCCTTTTTATGCTTAAAAACAGTAAGTTTACCTTGTTCAATAACATGCATTAAGGGGTACCAAACTGGTAATAACTTTATTGATATTTTTTCAGGCATTATTTTTGCAACTACATGGCTTCCAGTGTTGCTTTCGTAACTGCGATGATCTTTCATGTTGCATATCATTCTCCCACAGTTCATATTTATGATATTAATTGTCATTTATTATATGGCTTTGGCTTGTGGTCGATATAACGCCCGCTCTGACTGGCTAAGAGTGAGATTTGAGCAGTCATTATGTTGCCGTAATGCTCATGGGCCGATTACGGATTATGCAAATTAGAAAGAGCGGCTCTGAAAATTCACGCGCATTGAAACGATGAAAGCCGATTAAAAACAGTAAGAGAAAGTAAATTTAATTCCGATTAAGTAAAAGTTGATTTTTCCTTAATAAAGTTTATATAGAATTCGTCTTTTACTTACCAGACTTAAGTGTGAAAAACAATCAAAGTTTGCCGCGTCTTAAGTAAAGCTAAAATCGCCAAGTGAAAAAGAGCATCGTCAGATCTGTCATGCATCCTGAGCAGAACACCACGAAGAAACTTATAAGTTATCATCTTAGTCCCAACAATTTACCGAAATATTGAACTCCGTCAGAGTTCTCATCAAATAGATTCCCTCGCTTGAACACACGCAAGTGTAAATCAGCTTCCAGGATCATCAGTAAACAATCGGGTGGTTTCTGTCGGTAGCAGTGTTTCTGATAACTGCAGGAAGTTTTAGACGTTCACGAGGCTTGAAAAGTTCATCCATAAATCCCAGAATGAAGAAGGCGAAGATATGTTGTCGAAAGCGAATGCGAAGATCGAGTTATTCTGAGCAGTGCGTTCTGAAGCATTAGTATTTTCTTTCCCCGAAAGATCGCCACAACAGTCAGCAAACTCCCCCATCAAGTTGTTGCAGCACGATACTAAACTACCTTTCTGAGGCTGTGACAATCATTTTTGCCGTAAAGAAATGTGCGTTTTTAACGGAATACGTACTTATACAGTGGTGAAGTTCACTGACTGTGTAGTTTTGCCTTGGGTTTGAGACGATGAATGAATCGGTAAACGCGCGCATCGCCGGATGTAAATTGACGACTTCCGCTCGAATAATTCTTTTTCTTTTCTTTAATTCATGAGCCATATAATAAAAAACTTAATAACCTCGACCGTTCGGTCGTTACGGGAAAATCTCAAACCTCGGCCTACCGTATTGACCTCGCTATCGCTCGGTCATTACGGCAAGGCCTCAGTTTGAGATTTTCCCGTAACGACCTCACTCTCGGTTATTATGTAGTTAATATTCATTTGGTTGTCTTCACCATCGATTCACTGGTATATTACGAACTCAGCACAAATTGACCAGCTCCCAGTTGGCTTGGTAGCTCAGTTGGTTGAGTGCTGAGCCATCATCAAAGAGGATCGAATCCCGTCCAAACCTATTTTTTCTGGCTTCATTTTGGCAACTGCCTTAGTTTATTTGCTTCAGTAAGTAACTATGATAGAGACCATGAAGCTCTTTCTAAAAGGAGAACAGAAAATATTTGCATATTTTTACGATGTTTGTCTGTCAATATTAGGTTGGAAGACCTAGGACACTCGTGGAAGGTATGCCATTATTATTACAGTTGAGTACTATCTGTTCATTAAATGAGTGTAGAATACTACTTGTAATATCAGAAGCTTATGATAATATATCAAGCACAAACACGTTACCTAAATGAGTTGCAATGCTTTATTTTTACCGTTTCAAAAGTAAATACATAGATACATACACGCATACATACATACATATCCTTTACTTAAACACGATAAGATTTAAAGCTCAAAGCTTGTGGGGTAGTGTAAAATTAATTACAAATGAATTAATTATAAGGATAACATTACTTACAAAATACACTCGCTAATGAATGAAAGCTAAATTAATGAAGCATTTTGACTTCCTTTGTCTGTGGTTCAGTCATCTGTTAATGCATACCATATAATGTTGGTCAATGTTCAGTGGAAACCATATTCGAAGTTAAGTAACTGTGTACTGTGACGTCTAAGATAGCTTATGCAAGCTATCGCCTTGAAAACTAATCTTAATTTGTCAACTTGCTTGTAAGAATAGCTCCGTATCCCTTTGACATAATCCGATTGATCAGGACAGTCGCCGTCCTGGCTACCCGAAGGTTCTATTTTTGTGTTCGAACAAAAGATGCAGCAGAAGTGATAACAAACATTGGTAACGTTTGCTACAACTCCACTTCAAAATTATTATTTCAAAAAGACGATGAGAATTATTAATCAATCTAATCATTTCTTCCAGTCTCGTGGAACGTATATCTCTTCATTAACTGCTTTGCCAAACAAAATTTGTGTTCCAGAAGTTGAAGAGAGCGCCGTTGCCCTCCCAGGTGAGCTGCTAAGAAGTCTTTTATCAAGAAACATTGAGGCAAAGGATGTTATAGCTCGACTACTAGACATTCTTCACTTAGAACAGGAATCACTGCAAATTCCGCAGCCTGGGACTAAGCGTCTTCTACGCAACTTGGCTAGAGTTGCTAAAGAAATGAACCGACTTGATGTGTTTGAATTTTTGAGGGAAATAACACCTGCTGGTACTACAGGTAATTTTTGTTCCATGCAAAGGTATTTAATCAACCCTTTATTTTGTTAATTTTGGGGGATAATCTCTGCGTTTAGTATGTACCACACAAGTGAATAGTGCTTTACACACGTTCTGATTGATTAACTCGGAGGTAGTTAGCAAAGCACTGTTTACCTCTGAGCGTCGCGCTCATTAAATATCCACCACTATTCACCTCAACCTCGGTAAATAATCATTAATTACTCCTTGGAATTCGGTGATTAACTGCTTTTCTGTAAGCCTCGAGAGAGCCCAGTTAGCTACAGTCATGAACAAAAGTGTTGACACATTTGAGGAAAACAAACGCTTTCTATCGGCGTCCTTCCGTAATTACAAAAAAACATATTTTTTGTCGATAGCCAACCCCCCCCCCCTCGCCCTTTTCAATGTTGAAATACGCTCCGTGGACACTGTCACGTGGTTAAAACATTGAAAAGGGGAGAGGGGGTCGAAATGTAAAAATTGGAGATTGAAAAACTCACGCGTTCAGCGAAACAGGTCTTTTTTGGGGAATGTCTCAACTGCTTTTGTCCATGATTGTAACTTTAAAATGTACTTGACCAGCCTGCAAGCAGGCTGTCGTAAGCTGCGGCACGAGCAAATAGGAGGCCTAATTTAAAAATGGTCCAACAATTGACGTTGTCTTTCCCAGCTTGTGTTGCAAAGAGGTGTGGAAAAGGTCAAGTGAGGACGTTTGAATAAATATCAAAAGAGAGTTTACCCTCGCATATCCTCAGGGGGTTCTCTAGCTTGGAATTTTGGGTAGGGGTGTGCCTTCTAGTACTTGAAATTCACGCCATATTTCATACCCAAATTAATAAAGTTTCGAACCCTAACAGAGCGGACCCCAGAACTTTTTGGCTTCCAAGCCAAAACATGAAAACAGTGGTTGTATACCCTAAGAGCTATTTTGCACTAGTTGACAGAACATTCTGCTATTTCAGACCAAAGTGGTAAAGTGGTCAAAATTCTTAAGTAAAAAACCATACTCTTTGTGCGACACATACCTATACACCCTGAAGGTAACTCGAGGCATTGTCTTTACCAACTCTTTTGTGTTTCTCGGTCCTAGAACTTAACAGTTGAATTCTTGCACAATCGGTGTATTCCGTTATTTCACAATAACAGACAGACTGGTACAAAATGACTTGCGAGGCGTCCATGTCTGCGTGATTTACGGCGCCATTTAACAAATTGACGTCAGTTTTTTATGCGTCTGTCCTCTTATTGATGATAAATTGCATCTTAACATTGTCAAGGTGGCTGTGGAACCACGAGCCGCAGGCCAGTGGTTCCGTAGTAAACTTTGACAATGTTATGACGAAATTTATGATTAATAAGAGGACAGACGCATAAAAAGCTGACGTCAATTTGTTTTTTACAATAACAAGACCCCAAAATGGTCAAATGCCGGGAATAAATGAGGGGAAAAGACGCCGTAAACTTGCCATAAACAAAGATATGTGAATTTTATTCAAAATGACGCGAGCATTGTCAATAGGTTTTCTCGCTTTTTGATTGGCTACTTAAAAAGTCCATAAAATCTCATTGGTTTAAAAGTTGACAGTTTGACAGCTGAAAATTGAACTTGAAAGCTTGCGTAAATTAAAATTTTATCCGTCTGTACTCTTATGATAAAAATGAGCCAATCAGCGCGCGAGAAATTGGACAGTTATTGTATTAAAACAATTTCTGGTATCGTCGACGATCTCCTCTTTCTTTTCTTAGATCGCTTCTTTTACTGTTTCTCTCCGTTGAAAGAAAAAAAAAGCTGAACATGAGAGCTTACAATTCGCTTTTTTCTGCACACGTGTATTCAAATTGTTCTGTCAATTACGGTGTGTACGACCAAGTGTTCTACTGTGGAGCTAACTATGCAGAAAGAATGACATCAGACGGAAAATGTTACTGAAAGGACCATTTTCGTTGAAGTCAACACATCCTCCTATCGAGAAATCTTCAGTTTACTTTTTCTTTTCGCTGAAAACAATGAAGCGGTTATAGCTTTACTAACAAAAGCTTCTATAAACAACATGGTCTTCAACCTGTTTGACTTCGGAGGCTAGGGCGGTGACACCCTATTTTGGGCGTTTCTGACATAAGATTCTGTATTATCTAAATTAATTCATCAAATTTAAAAACGTTCTTTTGTATTGCAATGTCCTACTGGCAGCTACCAGCTTCTACTTCTTAAGAGTGCCTGCCTGTAAAAATCAGACAAATTCTTAATTTCGCGGCAAGGGTCGAAAATTCGATTTCGCTCATATTCTTATGGTAGATAGGCTAGGGAATGACAAAAACTACTGGATAGTTTTTTTTGGCAAAATATCCTTTTATTTCAAAGAAATATGCAAATTACCAAATTCCGTTAAAATCGTCATTTGACGCACCATTTTATTAAACAAGTTTGAGAGCCTCGAATGCAAAACCACATCATTCTTCCGTCTTCAAAACACTCAAATATTTTTGTGCAATGTTTAAATGTGTACTGGGTTGATTTTAGGGAATGTGGCGTTGTCTTTTTGGGTGCACAATGATTAAATTTCGAAGACATGTATTTCATTCACTTAAAAGTACTTCGTGAATATAATTAATTTTCACCATGTGCGAAACCTTCAAATGGACCAAGCTTCTGGTGGTTGAATCGCAGAAGGATGGTCTACAGATTCCTGTAAAAATTTCTTTGGGCAAATGATTGTGAGCGACGCGAGAGCTTTTCAAAGTACGTCAAAAATGCAAATATTTGACCATCCGTCGTCAAATTTCAATTTACGAGTTAGACGTATTCGACCGTTAAATAAGTTGACAGTTGGCGATGTACATCGGACGTTATGTAAACAAAAGCAAACTTCTGCTTTTTGTGCGACGATTGGTGAGAGAAACACGTCAAATCGGCTTTGGACCTGCCTTTTACATCAAATGAGGTTAGAACATTTCGAAATTATCAGCTCTGTGTCTATTTCAGCTTAACATAGGTCAAGTCATGTGGCGCATGCTAAAATATACGTCTAACTCGTAAATTGAAATTTGACGACGGATGGTCAAATATTTGCATTTTTGACGTACTTTGAAAAGCTCTCGCGTCGCTCACAATCATTTGCCCAAAGAAATTTTTACAGGAATCTGTAGACCATCCTTCTGCGATTCAACCACCAGAAGCTTGGTCCATTTGAAGGTTTCGCACATGGTGAAAATTAATTATATTCACGAAGTACTTTTAAGTGAATGAAATACATGTCTTCGAAATTTAATTATTGTGCACCCAAAAGGACAACGCCACATTCCCTAAAATCAACCCAGTACACATTTAAACATTGCACAAAAATATTTGAGTGTTTTAAAGACGGAAGAATGATGTGGTTTTGCATGCGAGGCTCTCAAATTTGTTTAATAAAATGGTGCGTCAAATGACGATTTTAACGGAATTTGGTAATTTGCATATTTCTTTGAAATAAAAGGATATTTTGCCAAAAAAACTATCCAGTAGTTTTTGTCATTCCCTAGCCTATCTACCATGAGAATATGAGCGAAATCGAATTTTCGACCCTTGACGAGTTATTTTCCATTTTTATGGACAGGGACTCTTAACTGTTTCTTAAGTTGTTCGCTAAGTCGCGCCCAGGAGAAAAGGAAGTAGAAAAACCAGAAAAATAGAATATGATCTGAGGAAGGGAGTTCCAATTTATTGTAAATTGTAAGGTTTTATTTAATAGCCAATCGTAACTAGTCGCACTGTCATTTGCCAAGGTATTGACAGGCTGCCTGGCCAATTTTGGTTTTGTTATGAGCAGTACTGCCTTCAGCTACTTCTTCGTCACTCAGATGCAGACGGTATTTCAGTGTCGATCACGTGTTCTTGTTTGCAGTTCAAGGTGTTTTGTCCGCCAATGCATGAAATATTCCCCGTTATCTGTGCCTCTACGGCCTCACCCTTTGATTTTCTTTAGGTCCTGTGTTATCCGAACACCTTGCCGTGCAAGCATTACCGTCTTCCATTAAGAGGGGTATTACAGTTAATTTGAGTGGTGAGTGCTGCTTTTTTGTATGTGTAGAATAGTTGTCTTATGGTGGCATATCCTAAGGTGGTATAGGGAAATCGTTTGGGTGAGAGTAATTCTGAAAAGAGCTGCTGTCACAGAGTCGTTATAGTGCGACTTTGCTCACTGCTCAAGTCTACAGGTCTTATCTCTTTTGAACTCGCTCTCATTTATTCATTCCTTGATAATGGCGTCATGAGGTCGCCGAAACGTCGGGGCATTATATCGTTAGTTTTTACTTGTTTATGGACTTATGGGCTTAGTAAGAGGTATTTGTGTCTTTCTGTGTCACAGGCGGAGATGAATGGATGCGGGTTGCTGAGGCATTGGACTTGAAGCCGGCAGAGATTCGTTATTTAGACAAACGTGTTGTGAACCCAATGGACGCGGCTCTGACTTATGCTACTCAACAGTGCCCCATAACTGTGGGTGATCTGTACGACTTGTTAACCAGATGTGAAGTGCCTGTGATAGCTGACCTTCTGTAAGAAGGTGACTACAGACGTATTTCCGCTCGAAACCAGGAAAAGGTTTTTTTTTTTAACCAAAGGAGAGTATGAAGTCGCAGTCTTGAGTGTATCTCGATTCTTCGATGCGCCCATTTTATGTTTTTGTTAAGCTATGTTGCGATGCCATGTAATGTTTTAAGTGTCTAATTGTTCAAAACACGAGGCCGTAGGGCCTTTGTTTCGTCCTGATGTAAACACGCTACCACGTGTTTTCTCAGGTAATTCAGAGAAGAAACTCCAGCTGATGCAGTAAGGGAAATTTACACTGTATCTATAGAAGAAACCAAACGCAATTCTTTGCAGGTAGTTAAGTGCCTGGTGTTCAAGTACACTGGCAAATTGGACACAATAGTACATTCATTTATTCAAAAAGTAATCTGTTCCACCACATTTGGTCGGACAAAGCCGCAACTGAATATAAAAACCGTGCGAAGTGCTTTTATGACAAAATCGGACTACAAAGTCGTGGTAGGCCAACAAAAAGTAGAATTTTGTTTCAAAACGATAGAATTACAAGTAGGTGTAACGCCACCAGGGTTAGTCGAGACTGGTGATAACATATATCTAAATATAGTAGATGACATTTATTAAATTCAGGCAATGTTAAAAGATTAGTGGAGGTATTAGAACTTAGTTGTTTCCGATAGCCTTATACTGATAAGATATAAAAGACCAGAAATGACCCAAAAAGGGAAGTCATTAAAGTGATCCGTTTTTAGTAAGTTAACAAGGAGGTGATAATGTACAAGAATAAGCGTCCCCTCTTATTCTATAACAGAGAGTAGGTGTTCCCTTAAACTGTTGACTGTCCAAAGCATTCGTAGCTTTACTGGAAAAAGACTTCAATTAAAATATTGGTCAATCATTGCAGACTTGCCACAAGTCGACCTCATGAGTTTTACACACACTTTTACACACTTTACTTCAGTTACATTTAGAAATGAATAAAAGTGTAAGACTGATCCGCTAGTAGCATTAGGCTAATCTAGGCGGATCAGCTATTATCAGATTACTCATGTTATATTAGTTAAATAATGCATTAAAAACAACGAGAGTGACGAAAATAGAAAATATTAACGTTACTTTTCAATTAGTTCTACGCTAGATAAGTTAAAGAATATAGGGTAAAATAGCAAAGCGAGCTGCGAGGTTTTAGGCCGCGATGCGGGTCGAGGGAGCGACAAGAGGAAGGACTTTTCTGAAAGTCTAAAAATATTGCAACTGTCTGAGATAGGATAGGCATATTAAAACTGATTGATCTGCTGTTTTACTCTTTCGTTCGTTCGGTCGTTCGTTCGATCGTTCGATAGATTTATTAGCTTATAGTTAGAAATTGTCTCAAAATAAATTTGTTTTCAATTTCTATAATTTTCCGGGTAGCGTGTGAGGGAATGCATGTTAAAGTAGCATAGAACCCGTTTTTGAATGATCAGAATCTTCATTAATTTAAGTGAGTATTCGAGGGCTAATGTCACATGAAATTGTATCATGAATAAGGTACAGTTGATAAGAGAATTTGTAAAGTACACATGATGGGCGCCAACCGCGGGAAAGCGCATGTGACCAAGTTGTTTTTAGTGTTGGGTATCAGATCTATCGGTTAAATGGGCGAGTAAAGCAAAACCAAGGCAATTTCGGATTACGATCAACACAGGCCATATCCGTATTCTAGGTATTGGACTGGAACTAGCTTGCAATGGAGGCTCATGCGGAGGAATAGCATAGAAAAGAGATTTAAAATGTCATTTGCATCTGAACTTGACTGACGTAAGCGAATGAAAAAAATTGTGTTTACAGACCGAGGTAAACCGCCATTCACGGAATAAACGTTTACTCGCGAAAATACATGTTTCAATATCAAACCGGGTGCATTTTGTATGATTAATAGTTTAGAATTATCTTAAAAATCTATGGAATATATTTGCTCGTACGCGATTGGTCTAAACTCGTCACGTGACTGAATATGCCCAGCTAGAACTGGGGAACGTCCTAGTGATATTTCCCAATTTTCAAACGAACCCGCGTGTTGCGAAAAATATTTGAAGGATAATGAACACAATAGCCTCCATGTGGTGAGAAAATATGCCCGGGGTTTTTCCGCGGACATTTTCTGTGCTACAAAGCTCACAGTTCCCTCTTCGCTCTCGGAAAACTATGTTTCTCGGGACAATAATGTCCGCGGACAAATATCCGAGCATATGTTCTCGCCAAGTGGAGGCGCTTGTTTATACTCTCTAGTCTTCGATCGTTTTTGATAGTTTTATATAACAATATTTATATAAAGAATATTTGTTATATAAAAAAAATATTTGTTTATATTGTGTTTTATGCTTTTTTTCCATGTATTTGTGTTGTTAGTGTATTTTTGTCGCTCAAAGGAGCTCATTAAGGATCCACTTGAATAGAGCGTTTTCACACACGTGTCCAGCAGCCATGTAAATTTATTGGAACAAAAGTAAAAGTTTACATAAGTAAAAAGTTCCAACTCCCACAGGACTGGTTTGGTACACCAACATGGCCGCCGTTTCATTGTTTTGGAACACCAATATGGCTGCCATAACGTCATGTGAAAGCGCTCTATCGAATTGATAGTTGATGGAATTTCCTCGTTTCAAACTTCGTACTCTTACTAAGAGAAATTTGACAGGTTTTACGAGTCTTGCAAATCCAACGAACATCGGCGCTCTTTTCTTATTCTCGGCCCTCTTAATCACGGGCCTTTTATTCCATAATTAGCAATAGACCATTTTACAGTTGTCTGCTCGGTGACCGGGCCTTTGAATGGCAGCGAGACTGGAGGTGACCTTGCTTTGATAGAGACCCATGCTTTTGTCATGTAAATGCACCTAGTTAGCATTAGAACAACTTGATTTACACAACAAAAGCAGTGAGGTCTGTTAGGGCTTGCCACAAGTTGGTCGAGATTTCCCAAAAAGTTGCCCGGCATTTCTCAAATATTTGCTCAAAAGTTGCTCAAAAGTTGCTCCAAAAAAAGTAGAAGTTATTTTTTGTAACGAAAGTCGCTCAAAAATTGCTAAAAAAAAGCAAAAACTTTTTTTTTTTTGTTTCTCTCTTCTTTTATTTGGTCTGAAGCAAAAATATGTTATCTGTACAACAAAAGTAACATTTTTAAGCACTTTTGTGCAATTTTGCGTTGTAACCCGCGTCACTAAATAAATTTTTTCACAATACGTATGAGTAAATACTGCGCATCAATATCAATTTAACAATATTAATCTAGTAAAAATTCTATTATGAGCGAATAAAATTGTCGGAGGATCTGAATGACCTACGTGACCTAAAACACTCGAATCAGTGGAGTGTGAATCTTCGTCCGCCATTTTGTATTTTCTTTAAAAAACCGCTGACCTAGCAGCCCGGCTGCATGCATCTTTCGCCCATGATCTGCCCCAGGGGGGAGGAACTGCTGCTTTTTCACAGGAAATTCACACATTGTCTACTGAAACATTGTAACATATGGAAGCATGGTCAATTAAAGCACTAAAAGTTTCTCCGATATCTAGAAAACTAGAAATTGCTCAGAATGGAAAAACTTGCTCGAAACAAAAAAAGTGGCTCGAAATACGAAAAGTTTCCAAAAAGTTGCCAAAAAGTTGCCGAGCAACTGGGGTCACTTCCAGCCTCGCTGCCATCCAATGGCCAGGTCACTGAGCATACAACTGTAAAAGGGTCTATTACAAGGAAAGCCGTAAAACCGTCACATACCTGGCTCGTGACGTCGTACTTTAATCGATATCATTGAATGAAGGCTCATTTTGAATTTTTGAAAGCCTTGTTATTGAAAAAGTTTGCAGCGAGGAATGAAATCAAGTTCATTATTTTTAGGAGACCTATTTATGAACGCATGACTACCTGTAAGCACCTATCAATATATAGAGGATATTACACGGTAGCGAGAAGATATGAATTTTATGTTCGAGTGGCAAGAACAATATCTCACGAGTGAGCGAAGCGAACGAGTGAGATATTGTTCTTGTCACGAGAAACCAATTCAACAAAAGCAAAAGGCGGGAATCGTGACTTCATTGAACGATACAACACTCACAAAGGTGACATACGGAAAATACGCCACTCGGGTCCCGGATGAAGTGGCGTATGGAATCTACGAGTGGTTTAGTTCCCAGTAAAACACTCTTCTCCATATAATAAATATAGTTTTTCTCACCATGTTTCATTGGTATACATGTTATTCGTGCTTTTTGTCGGTTGGCTGTCTCTTTTTACCCTGCTAATGAGCTAATGACGCTTATCAGCATTGGACGTTTTCAAATAGTTTGACTTTCTGTCTCATTTTGCCACACTCGCTTGGTCGATTGAGAGTTCCCCGCACTGTGGAAATGAATTAGGATTATGGGAATAAACCAATCAATCAGTCACAATTTCCGGTCAAATTCGTCTTCAATCCGAATCCGCAAATCTTTTCTTTCCAAAAAAAAAAAAAATTAGCAAATTGACGTCAGTTTTTTATGCGTCTGCCCTCTTATTGATGATAAATTGCGTCATAACATTGTCAAAGTGGCTGTGGAACCAATAGCCGCAGGCGAGTGGTTCTGCAGTAAAATTTGACAATGTTATGACGAAATTTATCTTGTTTCATTATTTGGTTTCATTGGCCCTTAAAAGCCCCATTAGGGGAGCGGTCAATAGACCTCAGTACGAGGTTCTGGGGAATAACTACAGAGTTTGTGGGCTTTATTCCCCAGAGCCTCGTACTGAGGTCTATTGTTTAAGGCTGAATTTAAATATATCGAAATAGGTCTATTAAGATGTTTATTTTATTTTTTGTGTTTGTTACAGGATAATTATTGTCCCCAGAGCTCGTGCTCCTTTTGGTCAGCACCAAGAATCGCAACCTCTTGACAGGTCGTCCTCGATTCACGGACCTCCAGTCAAATCGGACAAATCTGATTAACAAAGAATACGAAACAAATACTCTGGGCAAGAAAATCGGGTCGGGCCACAATCTCGTTCCCATAGTCTTCGTTCCCCTTGACCAGCGGTCGGAAAACGAGAACTCTGGGAGCATCCATTTCAGGCGTGCGCGGCGTGCGCCATAGATGCAGACTGTGCAGTGAAACGGATGAGCAAAATTCGGTTATTTCAAAATGGTTGCTCCTAGAGCTCTCGTTTTCCGACCGCTGGTCAGGGGAACGAAGACTCTGGTAACGGGATTGGTCGGGCCAGAGATCGCAATTCTTGTTGCTGACCACTGCCAAAGCGGAAGGAGAATACAACATTATTGGTAGAGGTTGACAAAATGTATTATCAACCCAGGGGCCGTAACGGGGAAGATTGTAAGTGGTCAAGGGGCCTTAATCGGGGAGGCGTTAGTTGTGCCGGCGTTAAACTCCAGTTGCAATTCCACGGATGGAAAGCTTGCTGCCGGCGTCATTTCGTTAAATTTTCACCCAGGGCCCGAGAATGCGGTATAGTCCTTAGGCCCAGATCCTCGAAATGGGACATTTCATACCACTCAGAGGGACAAATGTTATCATCAATCTTCAATCGCAAATCCTTTGTTTTGCTAGACTAGTTAATGTTGGTATGTGATCGTAGTGGTATTTAACTGACAACTGAAATTGGCACCACCCCCATTCTTGGTCAAAATTTTAAAGGAAGAAAAAATACCATTTTTTTTATTCCAAATGGTAATACAGTGAAACCTCTATTAAGCGGACGAGGACACTAAAATATATTGTATTTGGCTAATTTACGTCCTTGAAATAATCGATTAAATAGTCGATTAAATGTACCCGTATTATCCTTGCTATATTGAAAGGGCATTATTACAAACAAATTAAAGTTGGTAATGAAAGCTGATTAACTTGAACTCTGGATAGCTTCGTTAACAACCTACAACTTTATTACAGTACAGAGGAACCGTTGAATGTTAATTGTCAATAAACATTGCGTAATTGTTATAAACTTTCATTAAGCGGCACCCTAGATTAAGCGGACACTTGGGAAAGTCCCGAGGGTGTCCGCTTAATAGAGGTTTCACTGTAACTGATTTAGTTCTTACTTCGTGGGATCCAGTGAGAAGATTAAAGACGGAATTTTTCATTCCGCCCTTTTCTCGTTAATTGCTTTGCCTAAGTCTGTTTGCGTTGCCCCAATAGAAGCGATCACTGAAAACCCGGGTGAGAGACGATCTTTCGTTTCTTTTTTTTTCGTCAGTTACGTACGTGCTCATGTCATGACAACAAGATCGTTTACCAAAACAACAGGCCAAAGGCTTCAGGCAAAATAGCACTTCACTGACACTTCAGACGACGCTTCCGTAGATATCTTATTTCGTCAGTGTTTAGTTCTACTTCCTTTTCGCAGCATGTTGAAACTGTTTTCCCACCTAAACTGAACTTGCAAATAACAGGTCTACCATCTTTCCCTTCATTTCTTACTCCTAAGTACATCTTCTTGGAGCGATCTCGGCCCTTGTAACTGTGATTTTCAGTTGGCTGACAGGGTGAATCTGTGCTCTAATTCCTTTGGGACAGCTACGGTTGCTGCAGTGAAATATTTTCAAAGGTTAGTGCTTTTTTTCTTCACAATTAATGCTTGTTCTACTGAGTTAGTTCAATAACTCAGCCTCAGCTCACGGTCTTTGTTTCAGCTGTGAAAAGTGTCTGTCTATTTACTCCCTCGTCTAGCGAACAAATGCGCACTCACAGTGTGAGGCAGCCATCTTGATAGTTTACTCATTTGTGTTACATGCGGTTAAAAAATGCATGTTAATTTATCTGTTGAAAACGACAGAGCACCACATGTTAAACCTTCCAATCGAGAAGGGCTGTGACGTTCGCATTCTTATTTCTATGTTGTGGTTAAAACACAAATGAAAACTGACTAAAATCTTCGCCGCGCTTTAAAAAAACAACAGACAGTGAATAATTCCGAAGTGAATCACATTTTACGCTATCAACGTTTGACACCTTCGAATTAATATTGCGTCCAACGGCTATGCCCTCGAACAAGAAATACTGCGGAGAAACATGTGAGATCGAAGAACGTTAACACTGATTTGCTGATGCCTATATATGAAGTTATAGAAAGGCCTGTTTAACTGTTTGACTGGAGTCCATTAATCTGACCTTTCAATGGTTGTTGTATTAAATCATTGGTGGTCACGATAAAACGGACATTTGATGTTCTGACCTGACGATTCGACGAAATGTAAAACCAAGACATGCAATTCTTTGTCTTTACCAGAAGCTGGAATATCGTCTCGGAATATGAGCGGAATATCGTATCAAGTTGATTCGAGCAATGTTTATAAATCCGAGTAATGTTTATAAATCTGAAAATCTGTATCTTAAACAATCATGGACGAAATAGTAATAAGAACAGAAACAACAGACACATTTTGGGGTTCCACCGGAAGTAGCAATGTGAAACCTTCCAGTCTTATTATTCCGCGAAAATGAATATCAATATCGCAGGCATTCATTGTTGAACGTAGATTAAAAATCTTTTCTCACGAAAAAAGAGAGCACAAAATAAGATATGAGCAAGATCAGATGCAAGACAAAGCTGACCGCGTTCATATCTAGCCAGCACTGAGCCTGCTTGTGGTTTGAGTGATAGAACTGGGCCGTTCGTGTAATAGAAAGTCAACATTTGTTTATTTCCTGCGCCGGCCTAAGACTTTTGAAAATCAATAAGATCAGGACATAAGTACAATTACGAGGACTTGTTTAGTTCCTTTACGACTTTCACAAGGCTATTACGGTCGATTCATTGCGGTGACGTAGCCGAGACGGACGGCCAGTTTTTCGCTCGGACCACGTCACGTAAACCGAAACCGATTGACCTCGGGGAATTGTCGAGGGCTAGGAACTAGACAATATGGGCTGTCCACAGTCTGCGCGGTAACTCTTTAGCAACTTTCTTATAATTCGAACAATTTTTTCCTCTCTTGGGTTTTAGATTCAGGCTATCCAGGAGGCAGGAAATTGTTAAGAGAAACTGCTTATACTGCCGTGACACTGCCAAGCCATGGTATGTAGCGGCCTTTTGGTGAACTTTCTTAACTTTCTTCCCCTAAGAAGATCTACTCGCAAGCTACATTGCACGTATAATGTTGGCGAGGCATAAGTAGTGCAGATCGCAAAGAGACTTATTGAGCGCGTAACTAAAAAGAATTTGAGTGTCACGTTCAACAAGCAATATTATATTTTTCAGCCAGCGTCTTATCAGCGTGCTCAGTCTCACACTAGTGGTACAAAAATAATGCCACCTCAGAAACTATTTTTAACTTTAACTCTGACCTACACTCTGTAAACAGGTTCCCCCCCAAACAACTTCTGAGATGGAAGACAAGCATCGGAAAATACTCACAGGGTGCCATGTGGTGCTTGTAAGAGATCTTGAGCCAAAGAACCTGTTTGCGCATTTAATACAGGAGGGAGTTATGACTCCAGATGACCAAGAAGAAATTAACAAAATACCCACACGGAGAAGCCAGAGTGAAGATTTCCTAAGAAAACTACCAACAAAGGGACCGCGTGCACATCAAGAGTTCGTTAAAGCCTTGGAAGAAAAACAATCATTTTTGGCCTGCATTCTTTTAATAGAAGGTAGGTATAATTTATCCCATCACTTGAGATGTCTGACATATGCTAATTTTAAATAAGTTCGAACGTACACAGATACGGAATTCTTTGCTCCAAGACCACACGATTTAGTCATTTTTCACTGCACGGCTTAAATTAACAAAACTGAAACTACCAATTTTAAGCTATAACGTCCAAAAAAAGCAATTTTAACAGGTTTTTCTGTTGAGCATGGAGCGAAAGAAAGTTTGACAATAAATTTGCCGCGCAAGAGTCTCGGCCTCGCGCAGGAATCGTTCTCTTCCCTTTTTTATACGTTACAATCGCGGGACTAAGAAAAAAGAGGAGCTGCTGGTAGTACGAAGTTAATAAATTAATCGCAACCGAAGCCGGATTTCAAGTGCGAAATCATGCCTGACTTCATAACAAATGAAAGAATATTGAAGTTCCTAAATGGAGAATGGGGTAAGCGGCCATACATATGCTGTGTCCTGAGGACAAAGATCATATAGCTATCTATTAAATGCCTGCTTTTTGGCTCACTTCACTTAATTACAATCGTGCTCCCTTCACTTCACACTCTAAACTTTATTATCTCCCTGATTCGCGGCAATTCACTGGTTGGACAAGGCAAGAACTAGTGCTGTGACAGCATGTCTTCTATTAACTTGCGGTTTTGGATTTTTCTCTAGAGCTTAAAATTGTTGAGGCTAAGTGCAAGGACTTAGAAAATCGTTTGGCGGAAAAACAGGAAGGTGAGGCTAGTAGGATTATCTACATTAAGTCGTTTTTGTTTTGAGAGGTTCGAGAAAAGGGAATCGCTCTGTAGTAATATTTAAACCACGGGTCTGGCGACAGTGTTTCATAGCATTTCCATATACCGAGAAGGGTGTGGCAAATTAACACGACCCACAGCGGAGTATTTTAGTCGCAATTCTAGATGTTTGAATACGAGATGTAGCATCGTCTTGAGTGTTTGATAAGTCTCCTTAATCGAAGTTAAAACTAGTTTAATGAACTCTCTGAGCCAACTTCTAAATACAGCAGCTGAATGAAACCATGGTTAATGTTCCAATCTGCACATAACTGTGCCTTTGAAAAGAGAGGATGAAAAGTAATAGAGTTTATCCCCCATACAGGCGTTATTCCCGAGTTAATCCCGACCGAGTTATTTTTAGATCACTGCTGATTTCGGATATCCCAGGGGGTCTAGAAATAGCCAATCATGTGAAGCAGATTTTGCTCACGTGAACAGCCCAGGCTCATCCTCCTCGACATCCACGCAGCTCTCTTAGCCGTAATCCTCTCTTGAGTTTGAGAATGAGAAATTCTCGGACCGGGAAAATTCAATTAAGCGTGCCTGAAATCGGGCAAAATTGTTTAATTTAATTGATAACCTTCCGAATAATCAAACGGCAAGACAAGACAGAATTACTAAAATGAAACAAAGATAGTCGGATTTAAAGCAACTAAAAAAAAAAACCCCTAGAGCAACACTGTCTTTTCGTAATTTTACGAATTGGATGCCTGGAGTGAGGTAATTTCTCCCTCGTTATAATTTTTCTCCGTTAGTTGCATATTTATTTCGTCAAAAATACTCCGCTGCGCGTCTTATTTCAACCAAATTTGGTAAAACATATTCTCTCGTTCATTTTGTGAATATATTACACAGCATGTGGTTTGGATTTATCACTAGAATTCGTGGCTGCTGAGACTGGAAGCAGGGAACAAGAAAGTCAATTCCAGGAAAATCGGGAAGGTAAGGCTAGAATTATTTTTTTTGTTTAAAATCGTTCCTGTCCCAGACTTGTGACGAACATGCCTCGTGCCACTGTGTTCAATTTGTAGACGTTTGTAACATGAGTGAGGAAAGAAATAACGCTTTTGGTCTATTTTGATTGAGCCCAATGAAAAAGATATTCATTAGATTTATAAAGGATACTACATGGCTCGCTCCTCGTGTTGAAAAATATTTCACAAGTGAAATATTTTTCAACACGAAAGGAGAAATTTCGTGTCTCCGCTCGGCCATATAATATATATCCACTCGTTTTTAAAACTTGGCAAGAGTCAACTCTTGTACATGCTTATCAAAATTAAATAACAAAAAATTGGGGGATCCGAATCGTTTTTGAGTTACGGATATATTTATACCGAGTATGAGAAGTTCTTTTCTGTTATAAAAAAGTTGGAACGTAAATTAAGGAACTCATTATTTGAGACCGGAAATAAGTTGAGCTCTCTTAATTCGACGTCAGCACCAAATTCAGAAAAATGCCAGAGAGCTGGGCTGCATCGAGAACAAGAATCGATCACTCACTTTTCCCTATGCTTTATAAATGCAACACAGGGTGAGATCAAGAGCAGTTTCCTTAATTTACGTTACAGAAGATCAGTTCGTATCTTCCACAAAAAATGTAGACTTAAAACGGCTGAAAAAGTTCGTAAGTTTTGCGCTTTGTAAGTTTTGTGCGAGTTCTTTGGTAGATAAATTTACGAATAAAATGTGCCATTCCTTCACAACGATGGTCTGAAAGAGTTCATTCAATCTAGATGACTCATGAAGACATGTAGAGGCACAGTGGTTAGTGCGCTCGACACCGGATCGAGCCGTACGGGTTCGAGCCCTGGTCGGGGAAATTGTTTTGTGTTCTTGGGCAAGACACTTAACTCTCACAGCGCCTCTCTCCACCCAAGTGTATAAATGGGTACCAGGGGCACTGGCGAATTTATTGTTGGGGTAACCCTGCAATGGACTAGCATCCCATCCAGGGGAGTAGAAATACTCCTAGTCGCTTCATGCTACAGAAACAGGGTTAAGCTCCGGCCTCGTATGCCTCGTATGCAGACGTTACTTTTACCTACCTACCTACCATGAAGACATGCATGTGTGTCGGCTTATCTTTGTTCCTTTTTTTATAGCTTTGAACAAATCCAGCATCAAACAGCCCCGCTGGAGGAAGACAAAGTGCACCAAGAAGACAAAGAATAAATCACGGGGAAACTTAGGTAACTCACTTTACACTTTTAACACACAATTAATGTGTGTGAGACAATCACAAATCAACGCAAGATAGTTAAAAAATACCAACTGGCTGGAGGCTTAGCAGCAACATCGAACCATGAATATGCCAAAAAAAATCATTTGAATCAGTTGAATCATTGCCGCAGGTAATGTAGCTGGAATGCTGGATTCATGCACTGTGGGTATCATCGTTTGGAACTTTGATTCAGGCAGTACCAGGAAACTGAAATCATTGGCAAACACTGATTGATGAGGTTGCAGCAGATAATCAGCCTAATATAAAGGATGACCAGCTGATAATTTTTTCAGGGTTGTAACAGCTGCGCAAGACCAGAAGCAAAGTGTGAAGAATACCTAGACTATTATGATCAGCTACATAAGTTCTTTCCCAGGAGATGATTACCATATACAATTACGCGACAACCCTGTTCTTGTTCCCACCTCCCCCTGCTCCAATTAAAGCACCGTCCCAATTCATATACTACTGTACTTTGCGAGAGCTAGGGCCCAATGTGACTCAAAAACCTTGTTCTTCTCCATTGTCAGCGAGAATATATGGGACCAGGTGGTTATACTGAACAAAGTGCTCAAAACCTCAGAACGTACCTTTAAAGCTTTCGTGGCACGAATATTTGATAATGTTAACTTCGGGTCGTACGCTGAGAAAGTATCTTAAACTTCTTATAAGAGCCCGCAGATACAAAAGGCAGTAACTCAACACAACTGATCTTATGCCTACCATACGTCCCCTCTGAGTACTATGCTAGTAACGAACGGTCTCTAACGCAAGAAATTACTCTAAAATTTATATCATTATGTTCTCCTTCTTTCTCTCACTTTCATCTTTAGGTACTATACCCATCAAAGTTGCTACTACTGGTGTTACTACCAAAAAAACTGCACAGAAACAAAATAGACAACAAGATCGCTTGAGACGCTATGCAACAATAGAAGTGGAGAATTTTCCTGTCACAACACAAAAACAACTACAAAACTTTTGTTCTCATTTAAGTTTAAAATTCAATGTAGAGTTAAGAGATAAAAGACAAGGCAGTTTAATAATGACAGTTCATTGTCGTACTCTGGAGATTCTTGAGCGGCTGTGGGAAGATTATTGCTCGGGTAACTTAGACACGTTAGCCGAGGAGTGCTTTCTTACAGACGAGACAACAAAGACCAAAGAGGAAATGGGAGAAAAGAGTGACGATGATGTGGATACCGTCGGTTTGGAAACAACTATCTTGAAAGAGGACTACTTGAGGTGCAAAAAGTTTTTAACAGAAATTTCTGGTAAGCTGAGTTCCCAGGGTGCAATTGAACGAGAGCGTGGCCTATCAAGATTAAAATAAACAACTTGAAAAATAAGTCAAATTGTGAGTGCATTTTCAAAAGGATGGCTTGTATAAACCATCCACAACAAATAAATTTGTAATCCTGGATCTCCGAGAGGATAGCATTTCTGACTTTGATAAAGTGACGTATTATCTTTGAAGTTTGCTGAAGTCATAATTAAGACGTGACTTATCTTCACAGGAACATAAACGAGAGCATTCTTATCGAGATTCAAACAAGCACCTTCAAAATTATGTCAAATTAATCACAGTTAATGTTACAAGAAATTCTCGCCTTATTTTGCGGAAGAAATGTACATTTTTTTGCATCATATTCATTAGTAGTCGGCGTATAGTCCCGTGAAAAAGACTTCAAAATACAAGTTTGACGCCTTCTAGAGCTTGTACACAATTTTGGATTTTGCATATTGATTTGATATGGTCCAAATCCTTCCTCACATAATTCGAGCTTCAAAAGAAGATAACCGGCCATCTATCTCCATGTAATCCGTTCTGTTCTTCCATGGTGTTTTGCGTATGAAATGGCCAACTACAGTCGTTACCTCTCCGTTCATAATGCCGAAATGACCATACTTTCAATTGATCATCTAGATGTACATCTTCAGTTGATAAGTCAAATGATTCTTGCCTTTTGATTGGTTCTTACTCACGATCAACTGGAGGACAGACGCATAGATGACGTCATTACCCTTTTTTTGTTTCTTTATTATATAAAATAGATAGATCCCATATTGTGGTGCGTCTTATCAGTAAGTGATCACAGACGATGTCAAAATTTGGTCTAGGTCAGTTCATATAGCGAAGAAACAGTGCTCCTGATCTCGAGTTCGGATCTTATCCAGTAAATAACATGTCTGTACTTTGATCTACACAGGTCTCACGAAAAGTTTAACAGACGAAGAAAATGTTGCTATGGAAAACATCAAATACAAGAACATCCTCTTGAAGTTCTATGTGCTGCTCCTGGAAAAGCTTGATCCAAACAAGGTTTCACTTCAATTGCTGACGACTGGTGTATTGACCTCTGACGATAAAGAGAAAATAGAGGAAAAACCCTCACAAAGAGAAAAGAATGAAGAGCTGTTGATGATGTTAGCTACGAAAGGACCGAGAGCATATGAGGAATTCGTGAAAGCCTTGGAAAAGGATCACTCTTTTTTGGCTTGCCAGCTCTTAAAAGAGGGTACGTATAGCGCAGACCAATTTAAAATGTGGCAAGTTAGTGCAGATAACCAATTACAAGTCGGTAAAATTATAGGTTTTTTTAAATTTCTTCTCAAAAGTGCAACATTTTGATTTGAAAACATAGAAGCCTGTAAATTTCGTGGGCCTATTTCTGTTTGAAAGGCTTTTGTGATAAGCACTTATCAATCTTTCTCGCGGAACTAATATTTTCAGGTGACTTATAAGCCCAACTAATTCTGTATTTGCCCTTTAAACATGGCTAAACCTTTGAGGTGAAAAAAAAATTCCCCATGAGAACTCAAGACATGAAAACTTTGATACTTCTATTTAAAACTCATATATTCTTGTTAGAATTCCAAATTATTAAGCATCACCTCGATAACTGCTTCATAATGTATTTATGCTTTTATTTCGTTCGTGAGCCTGAAAGAATAGGGTGAAGAGAGGCGGGGGGTGGAAGGTGAGTGGGGTGGGGGTGGGGGTGGGGGTGGGGGAATCTCCAGACTTTGACCCATTATTAGTCAGCTTTCACAGTTGGCACACAAAAATATTTCCTGCTGAATTTTAGAAAAATGTCACAAAGTTTGACTGCCATAGCTTGGGCGACAAAAGTTTGAATCAGCACGGGTACTGTGGCCCCCCCCGGCCCCCGGGCTAAATATGGTCAACCCAAGTTCTATGGTCGTGAAGTGGGCATTTATGGTGTCTGAGAATAACGTAGCGGCAAAGCTCTACAATAGCGATCAATGAGGTAAAGAACCAAATCTATAGGTCTGTTGGCTTGCATTCGCGGAGGTGGGTTTAAGTGGTCGTTTAAGGGTCGATCAGGATTTCCGTATGTTAGTTTCTGAGGGATTATTGTAGTAGGGAAATCAGTTTCTTCTTTTGTTAGCGTTTAAGTGCCTATGAAATAAAAAATAATTGCTGCTTAATTGAAAGGCGTTTCAAAGTTAAGAAGAATGGCATTTTCCTTTTTGGAATATTTTTTTTATTTTAGAGCTATTTATGCTTTTGTATTATGCAAATGTGGAAAATGATGACGTCATAAGTGATTCCACTAAAACAGGACAACACTCAATCAAGAATAACTCTAGAAATATTGAAGCAGTGTTCTTTAAACTTGGCACCAGAACTGTACATCACAAAAGAAACAAAATGACACCCGTCGTGCCGTTGCCATGACAACAGTTATGCCGCTGGTCCTGTTTTAATTAAGACTAAATTCCCAGATTTTATCTTAAACAAGGATCATCCACTCCCACCAATTTAATGGGGAGAGTTAAGACAGTATGGGAACCATGTGTGTTCCGAGCAAGACCCTCTGTCCCACTTTAAAAGGTTGCAAATGGGGATATTTTGTTTTTCACAGAAAGAAACTGGAGCCAAGGTGTCATTCTGTTTCTTTTGAGTTGTACATTTCTGGTGCCAAGTTTGAAGAACAGTGCTCCAAGATTTCTGGAGATATTTTTGATTCAGTATTTTACTGTTTAAGTACGTGGAACTATTTATGAGGTCATCACTTTCCTCATTTGCATAATACAAAAACGTGAATATCTCTAAAACGAAAAAAGATATTCCAAAAAGGAAAATGCCATTCTTCTATACTTTGAAAAGCCTTTAAAATAAGCAGCAGTTGTTTTTTTACTTCATAGGCACTTCAAATATTGACTAGAGTGTAATCAATCGCATTTCTAGTGTACAAATTGTTAAATTATTTAGTCGGTAAGGGAAGAGAGAAGTATTGTTAATACGCGTTTGTTTATTTGGCAGAAAAAGAAAATTTACGGTATGAAGTAAGGGAGGGAGAATGGCTACTGAATGAAACGAGGAATGAGCTGTGGCTTGAGAAAGAAAAAGCAACAACTGTTGCTAGCGAGAACGAAAAATTGAAGGCCCAGCTAGAGGAAGGTAAGACTTACAAAATATATAAAACTACTATTTAAACAATAGACCGCACTTTCTAATGGTTTAGCGGTGCAATAAAACCACGAGGGATGCGTGTTAATTAAGCTCCTGGACGCCATCTTGCATTTCTTTAACAGACTAGTGTCCCTCGTGGTCGATTGAGAATTTTCAAGATCTTCTTCTTCCTTCCAACGTGTTAAGTTTTTAGGTTTGATACTGATAAACCGATTTTCTCAAGCTTTTCATCCATAGTTTCTAGCTTTGAAAGGATGATTTCAGCTGTCGCCTCTGAAAATAAGTCGGCATTTGGAAGACTTTGGAGTTCCGTAACATCTGCCCCCGGGGGGGGGGGTACTTTGGGAATTTCTGGGTGGAGATGTGCCGCTGGGACCCTGGAACCCTTAGCCTATACCAGAGCTAGTTCAACTGAATTGTGCTAACCTATACTAGAATAAAATCCCCAAATCCCCCCATCTATCGACACTGTTGAGGCTGATTTGCGTAAATTTAAACTTGCCGATTTGATTTGTTTATATTTTTGAGTGGCAATTCCTGGTTTCCTTACTCTAGATAAAATCTTCAACCAACCGGTCAGTTTTGTGAAAAATGATACCCTATTCTAGACCCAAACGCTCTGACTTTTATACCCTATCCTAGAGTAAATTGCTTGAAAACCATACCCTTCACAGCGGCACATACCTATATAGCCCATATATGGCAGTGCCACCCCCGGGCATCTGCCTAACGTTTGAGTGAGGAGTTTGAACTTGAAAGTAATCAACTTGCTCCTTTCTCCACTGGCGAATTGCAGCAGGCACTCGAGTCACTGCCTTTCTAGCCTCTCTTTTATTTTCAACACAAAAATTAGCGAAAGAAATAAACGACGTGTCGACATCGTCGGATGTCATTTTCAAGTAAATGTGTAGGTTAGGGTTAGGGTTATAAGACAGCTATAAACGACATTGTAAGGAGACAACCACGAGATTTGAGCAATTAAATTGGAAAAACACTACAGCCAGTATTTACGAGTAGAAAAATTGAGGACGATGTTAAGATGCGCGAGGAAAAGCCAAGCGAAGCGTTTCTATTTATTCAAATGTGGCCTGTACGATGCAAGCTATGTCGGCTACACTCGTCGGCACCTATTTCAAAGTGTTGCCGAACATCAGAGCTCAGCCAGAATCGGAAACCACATCAAGGAGGAACATAACATGGAGCCAAGGAACCTCAAAGACCCTTTTACCATCTTAAAGAAATGCATGAGTAAACTTGACTGCCTGCTATATGAAATGTTATATATCAGAGATCTCAAGCCAGTACTTAAAACTCATTCACACTCAATCAGAACAAAATTGTTTCTTTAATTAACATAGTTTCCTAATAGTCATTTGTTCTTGTTTTCTCGTCACTTAACGTATTTTGCCACCTTATGCGTATAATTGTAGATCTATTTATAATGCAAAAACTAACCTGCATATTTACTTGACAATGACATTAGATGATGTCGAAACGTCATTTATTTCTTTCGCTAATTTTTGCGTTGAAAATCTTCCCTCAAGCCTTGCTTATTCGATCTCTTTTAATTATAGAAAAAATGGTTAAAAAAACACAACAAACTATGGGAGCGGTGAAGGAGTCCGATTTCAGTTTTCTAACTCGTGAAATCTCCAGGAAGCTGACAACTCAGTGATCTGCCTTAGAAGAGGAAGAGATGACAGATGATATCTGTTGCTGTTATTTCTGTTATTCCTTCTAGAGCGGTTTCCAATTGAGTGTCGTTAAACCAAAACCAAAGTAATCACTCTAGCCAATCACAAAGGACACAGACAATCCAGTGAACCAATCAAAACTCGAAGAAATTACATGTACCTGATGCAAAGCGAGGGAAAACGTGAAGGAGTCAACACTGATTTTGGTTTTACTTCTGACTGGATGAAAAAGTGGCGCGAGTCCTTTAAGCCAATCGTGTAGCGAATCGAAGTAAGGCAAAACCAATAACCTTTCGACACTCGAATGAAAACCTCTCAATGCATGACTGTAACACAGTATTTACATATGTTTTACGTATATAGCTAAAAACGCAGAGCCGCGAAAGAAGGCTATCTCTGTGGTGGAAATTGCTGGAATAATGAAAGACCTGGGAAGCGGTTGGGAAGAACTTGCAACAGAACTTGAGCTTGGAGAAGCAAACGTTCGCAAGATAAGGAAAGAGAACAAAACAGACCGAGAAAAGGCCTATTCTGTCCTCACGATGTGGACGGACAAGGAAGGAGAAGACGCAACATTGGAACGTCTGGTAGATACCCTTGAGAAAATAGCAGAAAGTATCCCTGTGGAAAAGATGCTTGGTATGTAAATGTGAAAGGTTTAGGTAGCAATTTTAAGTCACCCACAAAGTTCTCTACAAGTTACATGAAATATCAAATGACTACATATAAGTTAGGAGCCGAGAAGAAACCGGGAAGACTAAATAAGTAACTCCAAGAGAAAGCAAAGGCAATTGGAAAGATTGAGGCAATTAAGATTTTTCAATGAATTTGAAAAATTGAGGCCTAGTCCCTAGGATACTGTATGCCTTTCACCTTTGTTAGAGAAAGCTCTACCTATCTTTCCTAACGGAATGATATTCACATGTTACAATTACAGGAGTGCTTCGATGAATTTAACTTATTAATTTTTGAAACAAGAATTTTCTGTATTGATATTATGCCTGACGATCTTGTGAAAGATCCATGTAGTTCAGACATGCTTCATTTCGCAGAGTCAGAAAAAAGAGTCGATGACCAAGGGGAAGTGAACAGGCTTTTGAAGAAAGCTAAGGATGAAATTTCAATCGAGAATGGTGAAAAAGAAGCCAGTGGGGAGAGCAGTGAGGAAGCTGTGCTAAAGGAACTAGGCATTCAGTTGCCAGAAGGTAAAATTGCAGAGAAAGATGAAGATGACCAAAAGGAAGTAGCCAAGCTACTGAAGAAAGTTCATGATGAAATTTCGATTGAAAATCGCAGAAAAGAAGGAAGAAAAGAGACCAGTTTGGAGGCTGCCTCTAAGGAAGGTAAAATTGATTAAAAATGTCTGATAAAAGCTAGCTTAAAGCCAGGTTTAAGCCAGGTACTGATCAAGACAATTAAATATTTCGAAATATATATATTATAATAACCGGCATAGTTAACAGAGGGGAATGGTTATGAGGCCTGAGAAAAACCAAAGGGGCAATCAAAAAGGCCAAGATTTATTTTGGAAGGTCAACGACCGTGCACAATCGTTTGTTTTGCGTTCAAACACTGTACATAAATTACGAGACCAAAACGTTTATGTTGGCTAGCTGCTTGGTCAGAGATAACAACTATTGTGTTTTGGTTGAAAAAAAAAAAAAAGAAAAAAAAAATTTTACAAATTAAAGAACTTTTCCAGCCCGACGGGAGTGGGGAGGGGGGGTTGGGGTTGGGGGTGGGGAAGAGAACTCCCATATGAAAAGGTAGGGGATGCTCGTTAGCAAATTATAATTAAACCACCAAAGGATGTCAATCTGGGCTTGGCTCGAGCTTTATTTTTATCTATTAACTATGTGCCCGGGAACGACTCACTTCGTTGGTTGGTGACTTTCCTTACAACTGTCGACCCCTAATTTTCTTGTGGGGAAACACTCCTTTATCCTGTGAATCTTGTCGTCGGCATTTCGCTTTATCGATTTATTTCGGGCGAATCTCAACTCAAAAGACTGATTCGTAACAAAGAAATTCGACTTGTCATGAGACCCCGCCTACAGAGCCGGCTCATAACAAGAATTTCCCTCACCAGAATCAAATCAGGCTATGAGTAATCTTCGAGCAAACGTCTCAAGGATAAGCCGGCAGATGCGTTGAGAATTCGGAACAAAAAAAGCATTGGAAATGTCAAGAATTGAAACAAAGGATCTAACATTTCAAATCAATCTTAGATGAACAACCATCTAATTGACCTTTCAATTTGATAATGTAAGTATCATCGATAAAGTCGATAATTTGGTTCGAAAGTTATCGATATCAGCAATTCTTATCTGGTTTTCTTATTACAAATATTAATTTTTTCAATTTTTTTGCAGCTGCAAACTTTTATAATATATTTAATTGCACAAACCAATATATAGGCTTTGTTATTACATCAAAAAATCTTCAGTCTATTTATTTATGCTTTTTATATTGCAAAGGACGGCGACTACATGAATTCTTGCCTTTTTATTTTAGCTTCAAGCCGTGAAGAAAAGAACCCGAAGAAGAGAGGAAGCAAGAAAGAAGCTAAGCCTATGACTAGCTAGAGTTCAGAGATTAGTTCAAAGCACTTAAAGGGTTAGAGTTAGGGTTAGTGAACCAAAAATTAGACATTTTTTCATTTGAGTTCAATGTGTCCATTAAGCATGAAATAAACATATTCTGAAGTTTCAAACGAATTGGACGAAGCATTGCGGAGATATCGGAATATTAAAATCACTGCTTTTTATCCTTCATAATCGTAGAGCGGTCGGGAAATTGTCGGATAATTGTCGGAAAAAAACTTGTGACGTCACTGTTGGTGAGCTCAAGAAATGCGGGAAATTTGAAATTGTTTTGGTTGGCCGTTTTGGTTTCAAGTTCACGGTGAACTTCAGAGGAAAACCACTCTAAAACAAAAGTTAGCACTTTCAAGTTCTCCCAGGACCCAAAAATTAAAAGAGAATGGCTTATAAAAATCAAAAGAGAATGCTTCATGTCCTCGAAGCATTCGCGCGTTTGTGTAAAACACTTTACCGAAGATTTTTCGAACAAAATCTTGTAGTAAGGAGTTTGTTGCGACCCTCTTTCAAGCTTCGTCAACTTGTAGTCAAGAAAACGACGATTTTTAACTTCACTATGGAACGTTGCAAGCCGGCAATTGGACAAAAAACAACGAAAAACAAGCGAATAATGCCCGCCAAACAGCAGGCGAACTCCTCGACCATTTCCCAAGTAAAATAAGTTTGTATTTAGATCCAAAACCTTCCCCACGAAAGACTCATCGACACAGGAACGCAGCGATGGTCAAGACAACAATGACGTCACAAAGCAAACTTTCAGTTCCATTCCTCCATTAAAGTACGTGCGCGTTCATTTTGGAAGCGTTTTCGTGGCTCAGAAAGTAAAATTTCCGCATAAGTTTCCCTTTACATGTTTTTGTTTTAACATTTCGTCGCTATAAAATGGCTGAAGAAAAGATGTCTAAATTTTGATTCATTTGACCTTAAGGGACAATGTGAAGGGACGAAATGTACAAGGTAACAGAACATAAAGTATTTGCAGGTTCATCTTCGACACTGGCCCCAATAACTTCTCCTGAGTGCATACACTCCTGGAAGAAATTCTTTGTATTTAGCGCTTAGACCCTGCCAACCATTCCAGTATATCCCTCTAACAAACACAGGAGTCCAATATCAAGTATTCACGGACAAAAGTTGTTCAAAGATTTGAATATTGGAAGATTTCCACATAGTCGACTGGAATCCGGAGAGGCTGGACATAAGAAAGGTGCATAGCAAACCGACCAAGAAGATAAAATCAGAAACAACGATAGCATTATTACTTTAGTCCTTGCTATGGCATAAAGTGAGTGAATGAATGCTATAAAACTTCTGAGAAATTCCAAGCGAACAAAATAGAAAATTTCTCGATAGCGTACAGTTATCGCATCTAATCTCAGTGGAACTGAATTAGACAATACTTGGTGACATCCCTCCTAACATTATACGTGAAAACCGATTGTGTGTTAGATTTTCTCCTCGATGGAAAACCCCCGCAAGCGTTTTGTTGAAAGTCGCCCCCCTTTCTAGCGTTCGAAACCCAAAATGGTCAAATAACCATAAACCGAAGCACATACCAAAAGAATTTCTTTTGTGTTAAGACATTTTGTTATCCCACACATCTCGACCATATACAACGTCACTTTAGCCGGTGCGGATTTTTTTCTGCAGGCAGCACTCCGGGGGTCCCTGGGACAGCCCACCCTTAACCTACAGTACAAACTATTTTTAACGACTGACTCTGGAAAGCTGGTACGCTAACCTAGAACAAACGCCTCTTAACAGATGTCAACAACTACCGGCGCCTTACAAACGACTTATCCATGACGGAAACGAAACCGACAAACGGACTTCCAACCGACCGACTTAATTTGACTAACAATGGACGGACCAAAAACCGACCAATTTGACAAACGATAGGCGGATCGAAACCCACCAATGACTGATGACAAACTTTACACGAGTCTTTCAGCCAATACCATCATGGCTAAGCTGACCAATCATGTTCAACGGACCAGACTTATAACATCATCGACTGACAAACACTATTCACTTGACTCTGAAGATGACTTCCGCTCAGGTTGTCGAAACGTCAGTCACCACAACAGTTCTTTTCAGAACTGCCCTCACCCGGACGATCACACTATACTATCACACTATACGGCATATGCTTTATTTCAAAATACAAACATTATTTACAACATGGTATGTCTGTCAAGTACACATACAAACTACTTACAAAACCAAAAAACATTGCAATTAGTTCTATTTAAATCATCCAATATCATTATGTATACCACCTACGCAAGGGAAAAGAGATATCTACCCTTAAAACATTAAATCAATAAAACTAACTGATTAGACTAGAACGGTGCCCTTGAAGGAGCATCTTCTTTATGATATTTAACTATTAGATGAATTTTAATCTATGTTCTCAACGTTATATTTTGTGTTTAATTTATTGACAAAATCAGAGAGAGTAATTGATCTATTGTGGAGTTTGCTGGTGTATGTGTAATAGCGCATATACAACATGGTATAATTGAGTTTTCTTAACAGAGTTTTGTTTGCAATTGAAGAGGTGGGAAAAAGGCCAAATAAAGTTTCTTTAACAGACAGGTGTTGATTAATATAATTAACGTTATTGAACCATTGAATAACTCTTCGCTGGAAAGCTTTTGAAAATTGGCAGTTAATAAAGGTATGTTCGATGAAGTCTTCATTTCCACAATATAAACAATCACTATCTTGTTTGATACCTAAGCGGCATAATTCTTTCTTGGTGACTATAATTCTATGTAAGAATTTGTTATGGAATCCTTTTAATTTATTTTCTCTGCAAATCTATTTTGCCAAATTGAAGATATGTTGCCATTCACTGGAATTTAAATTCATACTATTACTCCATTTTTTCGGGCCAGTAGGAAATGAATAATTTACCTTTTTATTTAGTAGCCAGTAGAAATCCTTTGCCTTTGTTTTCTGTAAATCGATGGCAATATTTTCAGCTAATTGAATCTTAGTATTACGATTTCCTAAATAATTTTCTTTAAGAGGTTTGTCTTGATTACATGCCTTAGTTACTAATGCTTTCGGAATAGCATTAATTACTTGATAAAAATTTAGGAAATTAGTTCTTAAGTCATATTTGCTTTGAAACTCTTGAAAGGAAAGAAGTTGTCCATTTTCATTAAGTAAGTCCTTAATACAAATAATTGCTTTGGAAAACCATTCCCGAAGAAAGAAGGGTTTCCCTCCTATTAAAATAGTTTTATTGTTAAAAAGGATTGTTTCCTGCCCCTGTTCATACTTGTACTGAGATTTGATTTCAGAAAAAAAGGATAGAATGTCCTTGTAGAAAGCTGGCAATTTAGGATCTAAATATTTTGTGTCATAGTTACGTCTGAGCAGAGAATTTAATTCTCCAAGTTTTTTAAAAAAATAGTCTGGTATTGATTTCGAATTATGGCTGTCGGGATTTAAAAGTCTTCGGATCCAGGCAAGTCTTAATGCCTTTATCATTATATCGACATCAGTCATACGAATTCCGCCTTTATCATAGTCTTGATAAATACTTTCTCTCTTAATTTTGTATTTCTTGTTGTCCCAAAGGAAACCGAATAACTTATTTTTGATGGCACATCTGATTTCATTTGGGACATAGATTATAGACTATTTGTGATAGCCCGAGCGATTTAATGATCAAACCTTTTCCAAACAGGGTCAAATTTCTTGCTTTCCATAAATCCAGTTTTGTCTGCAATTTCTGAATTTTTAAATCGAAATTAAAGTGCTTGTTCTTGTTTTCATCATAGGAGAAGTATACCCCTAAGATTTTAACAGTTTGGTTTACCCATTCTAATTGTAATGAGTTGGTTTTGTTCGTTGACCACTTTCCTAACCATATCGCCTTAGTCTTTTTTACGTTTAATTTTAAACCAGAGATGGTACCAAATCTACTGACTGTGTTAAGAGTGTGTTCTACAGAAGTAGCACCTGCGAAGAATAAGTTAGTGTCATCTGCAAATTGACTTATTTTAACCTCGTTTCCAAATAAATTAATCCCTTTGATTTCGACTGTCTGACGAAGTCTGTTCGATAATATTTCGGCCCCAAGTATGAAGAGATACGGGGAAAGCGGACAGCCTTGTCTGACCCTCCTTGTTGGTTTAAACCAGTTGGTGGCGAAACCATATTAATTACAGTGCTTTCAATATTAGCATAAAAGATTCTAACCCACTTCTTGACATTCTCACCAAAATTGAAAAGCCCTAATATCTTCTTTACGAACTGCCATTCTAAAGTGTCAAAAGCTTTTTTAAAATCCAATGACACCAAAATTCCTCCTTTTTTCTCCGCCATGGTGTACTCCATTACATCGTTTATCAATCGTATATTCTCTCCAATATAACGACCTTTCATAAATCCAGTTTGATCAGAGTGCTCTAATTTTGGAAGTACAGTCTCTATTCTTTTAGCCAAAGTTTTAGATGCGATCTTATAATCTATGTTGAGTCAAGTTATAGGTCTCCAATTCTGTAGGTCTAATAAATTGGATTCTTCCTTGGGTATCATGTAATAACGCCTCTTCGCTGTGAAATGGAGAGTTCTCCAACTTCAAAGGCTTGGTTTAGACTGTTTATGAGATCAGTTCCTCCTAGATCGAAGAAGTGTTTATAGAACTCAGCGGTAAATCCATCTTCGGCTGGAGATTTATTGCCTTCGAATGTTTCTAACACCTTCTTACATTCTTCCAAAGTGAAAAGCCTTTCCAGTTCGCTCTTTTCTTCGTTACGAAGCTTTGGAATTTCGATATCCCCAATAAATTCATCAAAATCCACTTGGGACACCGTTGTTTTGGAGCTGTATAAATCTTGGTAAAATTTCTCTATTGTTTCTAAAATTTTGTCTTTGTCCTTTATTATTTCCTTATCGTCAGTCTGGAGTTCGGTAATTGTTTTCCTGTTGTAGTTTCGTTTTTCTAAATTGAAAAAGTATTTGGTCGGTCGCTATCCTTACTCTACCCATCGGCATCTAGATCGGAAGATAGCCGCGCGTCCTTTTTCTTCATATATTGTCCGCATTTCTATTTTAAAGCTCTCGTATTCATTTAAAATATCATCTATGTTTGATAAATTATCACTGTTACATATTTTATAATCAAGCTCTTCCAATTGTTTAGAAATTTCAGATTCCCGCTGAAAAGCATCTCTAGCTTTTCTTTTCGCGAAAGACACGGTGTGGTCGCAAATTTCCATTTTAATTAATTCCCATGCTAATCTTTTGTCCTTCAAAGACTCGTATTTCTCAAGTATTCGAGGAATTAATTCCCAGATTTCACCTGTGTAATTTTCGTCCTTCAATATGGTGCTATTGAACTTCCAAAATCCTGGCCCCCTTGGCGAGTTGTTTGGCCATGATAAACAAAGATGAACTGTTTTGTGATCCGGAGCTATTGAGGCCCTAATTCCGGTGCTTTTGACGTGTTTTGAAAGATTCTTTGCGATTAAAATAAAATCCAATCTAGACTTAACATTTAAAGCTTTGGACACGTAGGAATAAGTGTTCAAATTTGGGTAGCGAGCTCTTTGTATATCTATTAAATCAAAAATTTCCATTGTCATCAAGAGTAAATGCCTGAATTGTGTTGGTTTCCACAGTGTTCCACCTTTTTTATCTTTTTTTGTTAATGTGCAGTTCCAATCACCTTCAACAATGTGGTTGGTCAATTTAGATTTATCAATGATGCAATTATTCAGTTCTTGGATGAATTCTAATTGCTCCGATGGATTATTTGGTGCATAGATATTGCAGAATGAAACTTTCTGCCCATTTATATTGACTGTAATGAGAACAATTCTTCCTGAATTGTTACTATAAGAGTATTGTACATTATAGCTTATTGAAGGGTCTATTAATATGCAAGTGCCTTTGCTGTGTCGAGACCCATGGGAGAAATACATTTTGCCTCCCCATTCGTTTTGCCAAAATGTTTCGTCTTTTAATTGAGAGTAAGTTTCCTGAAGAAAGTAAATGCTTGCCTTTTGATCTTTTAAATATGAAAAGATGCTCCTTCTCTTCGCTTGATCGCGTATTCCCCTTACGTTGGGTGAGATGGCTTTGCACATTAAGTTATTTTGCATTGGAATGTAATTGTGTAGTTTGGAAAAACAGACACACACACAAAAAATAACAACAAACGCTAGTTCCACTAAATAAACTAAAGAAAAATTAAAAAGATTAAGCTTCTCGCTATGCTTTCTTAGACCACCTTGAGACTTCCCTCATTTATTACATAGTTCCAGTACTGGTGGCAACTTACCAGCAATCTATATTAACCTAAAGATTATTTAAATCATCCTCTGTATTAATTCGGATCGGCCTACCCTCGGGTGAAGTCTTGACAAAGATTTTTCCGTCTACAGTCCACACTCCTTTAAGTAATCCGTCTTCCTTCCTTCCGTTGACAATCCGCACCAGGTTTCGCCGGTATGTTGTCAAATTCTCGTTAATAAATATGCGGTTTGAAGAGGCCCTTGCTGCTGCAGGTGCGCTCGGGAAGAATTGCGAGAAACTGACAGTCCTTAGTTGAACTCGTTGCTTGTAGAGTGCCCTCTTAACTTTGTGGCTAATAAATCTTGCTATGATAGGCGTCGTCTTTTTTCTTTTGATCCTGTGAGAGATGTCGATATCTTCTCGCTTAACGTTGACGTTTAGGGCTTCTGCGATTTTCAAAACTGGATCTTCGTCGTTGCAAACATTTTCAGGAATGCCCTCAATCTCGAGGGAATTTTTTCTCTTATACTGTTCGAGCGTGTCCATATTTTCGTAAAGCTCGTCGATTTCTTCTTCCTGCTCTTTCACCCGTGCTTTAGTCGCTTTCAATTCCAATTTGAGTTCGTCGTTGTACTTGAGCGCTGCGTTTAGTGATTCTTTGGCAGTTCTTAGCTCAGATTCCTGTTGCTTGAAAGAGGTTTTTAGCTCCGTAACTTCATTAGAAAGTTTGTCCATTGATTTTAGAAGATCTTTCAGTAATGCATGGGTATCCGAGAGGTCGGGTTGGTCGTCTTTCCGCTCCACTGCATCTGCAGGCTGAAAGTCTGCGGACGCCATGTTGACACGTTTAGGATCTGCAATTTCGTCGTCGGTGGACCCTCGGACCAGACTTAAAACATCATCGACTGACAAACACTATTCACTTGACTACTCTGAAGATGACTGCCGCTCAGGTTGTCAAAACGTCAGTCACCGACAACAGTTCTTTTCAGAACTACCCTCACCCGGACGATCACACTATACGAACTAATAATCAGTGGATGCAAGCAAAAGAGTGACACTCAACAACAAAGTAACAGCAGCCCTACTATAAAAGAGAGACTACCTCATCAAGCTCGTACTTCCAGCAACAACTTCAGCACTATCAATAACTTCACAGGTACAATGAACTTTTACGGTGAGTTTCCTGGGTTTCCTGGGCCATCTAATGTGCAAATACCATCTTACCAAAGCACAGAACCTCAGCGTTCATGGAAAAGGTCAGAGCTCCTGTTCTCTCAGACTCAGACGAGGACTAGCTATTGTTGACTTTACATTTTTTTTGTACCTCAAATGGGTTTAATAGCATTATTGACGGTAATTTTGCCCTCTTTAATGTTTGCTTGTGTACATAATAATTTTTTTCTATTTATAGCTGCTTTCAGTATTGAATAATTTGAAAAGTAAAAAAAAAAAACAAAGATTTTTTTACACCTTCGAAATTTAATATTTTATTCCATTATTTTCTTATCATAAATTTCTCTACTCCTCATTCAATATTGCAAGTTTTCTATTGCTACAAACCCTATTTTATTCTATGTCATACTGGATATTTTGAAAATAATATTGTATATTTAAAAAATCCTTTGCTTTCACTTTACACTTTAATTTACAGTGTTCTTACAGTATTCTTATTTTCTTATTCTTATCTTCCATTATATTATTGTTATTCTGTGTGATTATGGCGTTCTATTCTGAATACATTGGCAATGAAAATAATTCACAATATTTTAGTTTGCCTTTCTTTAAGGATAATAGCTTGACTGAGGAATGCCCAATAACTGACTAGCTATATAATTAATAAGTAAGAGGACTACATCCTGTCTAATTTTGGAAATATTTGGATGAAAAAAATTCCTTTGACAGCCAAATTGGACTCGGCCTACCGCCTCGTCCAATTTTGGCTGTCCTCAGAATTTTTTTCATCCAATTATTTCCAAATTGGACAGCATGTAGTCCTATTACATATACTAATATAAGTTCTTAACGCTAATGACAATATATTTAATTATTAACATTAAGAACCGCTTCGACGAGTGCAATTTCAGCTTTTGGAAAACTCACAACTGCAAATTAATTCGAAATTGAACGAGAAAAACCGTATGATTGCTTATTAATAATATTAACATGAAAAAATTCGCATGAAGGAAATGCCGAAAGATCTTTCTTGAAGCCATTTTTTCTCATTCGAGAAAACTTTTTCAAAGTTTCTGCACAAAATTTCCTCATCATTCTACGTGATATCATTGGCTTAGAAAATTTCCTATTGTCTTTCAGCCAATTACAATCCAGAATTACGATGTGTAATTTGCACTTGAATTACACTTTTTGCACTGGTGTTACACTTGAACTGCACTGCTCTCAGCCAATCAGAATCGAGAAATTTTTTCATGAACATTATTAACAATAAAACAGGGAGGTTTAACTTCTGTGAATAGTTGCATGAAGACAACTTAAGAATTTTCAACTTTTGTGGGCGAAATTTTGAGCTTGCCTTTCCTCTTAGCAATAAAATATTCTATACGTTCAACGCCGGACAATGTACATAGTGTTAACTGCATTTATCGTCCCCCAATTGCATTCTGGATTTAGAATTTCACCCACAATTTTGTACTGATTAGTTTAGCTTTTTAGTTATTTTGGATGTCCCACTACTGTATGTACTGTATTATAACCTTGTAAATTCTTTTAGTTGTTTACAGTAGTAGAAAAATAAACTGTTGTCATGTTGTTGTCAAACTGTTGCTGATATAGCATTAATTGAACTTAAAATAAAATTTAGACGTCATCACTTTTCTCATTTGCATAATGCAAAAGCGTGAATATCTCTAAAACGAAAGAAGAAATTTCAAAAAGAAAGACGCCATTCTTCGTTATCTTGAGACGCCTTTCAAACAAGCAACAATTATTTTTACCTCATATACAGAGTCACTTTAACTAATCGAAATGGCTTTTAAACCAACTCGAGATATTTGAAACGGTCATGTGTCATGTAATACATTTGACAAGGGTGGCCAAAAGGATTTGAGGAGTTTGTATGTTGTGATTTATGAGAATAATTAATTTAGAAATAACCATTACGCTTATTTAGATCGATAGAACACTTGAGCTGTCTTGATCGTTGCGACTGTAATGAATTCTAACAAAAAACTGAATGTGTTCTATACACATACATTACTTTACAAATAAATAACTACATGTATAATCAACTTATTTTCTAGCAAAGGAGACCAAATCCACTCCTATCCTTTAGAATTCCAGGGCCATTCTGATATCGATGTTTCTGTCATTAGGACTTGAGTTATTACAAACATCTTTGTTTCTTCATTGCAGTAAAAAAAAATCCTTGAATTTTAGAGGATAGCAATTATTCTCACGACAGCACGACCCAAACTGACCAAAATGGCGATTCCGATCGCTAAAAGGTTTTAGAACTGCAAACCATGCGCTTTGTATTCAGATGACTTTTACGAGCACGAGTACGCGCCAAGGGATCTCCTGACCTCAGTGAAAAGTGAGGATGAAAAAACCCGTACACCAACAAAAATAGCCATGAATAAATGACATGGCCAGTAAAACAAGTAATTTGGTGAGCATATTGAGTGATTTCTAGCGGAAAACAATAACCATTTGAATTCGTAGTCGCTCGCTGTTGCTCGCTGTACAAATCTTTTAACCTTCTTTCGAGCCCACGTTAATCATCAATCGATCAGCAGTTTCGACCTAACAGTGATGCAACTAAGAGATGGTTTGCATTCATAGAGGGAAATAAAAATCTTCAAACAATAAAAGCAAAGTAATTACATATGGGAAAAAATGAGACGATTTGGAATTTCGTTATAATTCGCGGACACAGACGTTGTACATTAAACGAGTCCTGTCGAGGGAAAAGGTGACACCCCGTGCATCAGCCGTGCATAAACAGAGAGTTTAAACCCATCTGATAACACGTAGTATCCAAAACACGGTACATGAACACGGCAGGGCTAACACGCCTAAAAATTTCGAGGACCCTGACAATGCAAGACGCACTGGAACACTGACTATTCAGATGGTACCATCACTTCTACAAGAGAGACTTACAAGCAAACGGGATTAATCGAAGGTTCGTGTTAACTCAGACAATAAATATTTTAGAACTAAAGGACTAAAAATCACCGCTTGAAGTAATAATGTGAAAATGAAAGGCAGAGAAAAGCACTAAAAGGAAGTTTTGAAAGTGCAGAAGAAAAAAAGACTGACATTGCTGTGAATTTTTATATCGTCTACTTTGGTCTCTGGCTAACAAAAAACGAGATTAACATTGATATTCTATAATCAAACTAATAAAGACATATATCTCAGATGTTAAGAAAGAGAAAACTAATCATAAAACACATTATACTAATTATTCACGCTTATGGATTCTTACTTTCGTTTTTCTTAAGATTCTGGACTTGGATGTTCATCTGCTTACACTGCTTTAACATGTTTTTCAAGTCTTCATTATACTTTTGTTGCAAACTTCTCTCTTTTTCAGTGGCAACTGCTCTCAATTCTCTGACTTCCGCTAGCAGGCTAAATATGTCCTCCGCTTTTTTTTTGCTTTCAGTGGGTTGCTTCGACTGTACATCCTGACATAAGGCTAAAGAGAGAAGAAAACAAGTCATATATGACGCTGTTTCCATATGGTATCAGAGGCAATTTAAAGAAAATTATTTTATGATTGTTTTTGCATTTGACCTAACGATCAAATACAAACATGTTCAAAGGAAGCCAACTCCATACTACTGATTTCAAAACTGAAGTTGATCGATGAAATACAGGAAGCTGCTCTTATCTTTTTATCAAGCAATCAACTAGTGGTCAATGAAGCTACAGATTTACATCAGCAAATTGAACTCTGTGCTTTCACCATGCGCCATGCAATCTCATCGTTCGTGTGCTTCAAAATATGAAGCGAGAAGGGAACTTGCCTAGACTTGCTTGACTTAACATGCATTGAATGGTTGCCATCTTTGTTTGGGAAAACTAGCAATTGTGTATGTAAAAATTTTTAAAAAGAGCTTAAAGCTGCTATTGTATAATTCACCTGATAAAGTAATCTTACTCGAAACATTGATCTTAAATATTATGTAAGTAAAAACGCATTGCACCTCGGTAAACGAATGAAAAAAAGAAAAGAAAAAAAAAAAAAAGATTACCCTCCCCCCCCCCCCCCCGCCAAAAAAATAAATAAATAAGAAAACAACAAGAAAAAAAGTAATTTAAATGGTATCCATTGACGCTGCCAATCCGATTAGAACTAATTCTTAAATTCTTTGACGCAAGCATATTGAATTGTTATTAGGATGCACTTCTTAATTTTTGTTTGTTAACCATTTTCAGTCATTTTTCAGTTTTTAAGAATATATAAAAATTGTTTTTCTGAGTCAACGTTCATATTCCATGGTGAAGCTGATAAAGTAATCTTACTCAAAACATTGATCTTACATAATTTGAAAGTACAGCACTTTTTCAAACACCAGTTAACAATTATATAAGCTACATGATACTTGCTTTCATTTGCGTTTAGTTTACATTCTATAATCAAATTGAAAAAGTTATTTTACTCGAAACGTTGATCTAAAATACTTTGAATTCAAAATAAAAGCACTTTTGAAAACATGGAATGCGTATACCAATTATTTTAGCTAGTTGATACTTGCTTGCGTTTGTGTTAAGTATATCTTGGGATTGTCGTTTCATCTCTTCCCATTCTTCTATCATCTTTTTTTGCAACTCTTCACTCTCCTTCTCTTTTCTTTCTCGTTTATTAACGATTTTTCCCAATTTTTTAACTCCTGCTTGTAAGCTTAAAATGTCGTCTGTAAGTTTCCGTTCAATCGGTCGCTCAGACTCTTCTCCTTCCCTTCCATTCAGCTGCTCAGACTCTTCTCCTTCCCATTGAGTCGGTCGCTTAGACTTGTCACCTTTGTAAAATAGTTTGAAAAGAAAGAAGAGAGAAAAAAAAAAAGCAAAGGTAGCTAAAATGATACACATTGGTGCAGCCAATCTTATTAGAACTATTGAGGCAAGAAGGGCGCATTGGTATTGGGAAACACTGTTGAAAATCAAATTTACCAGTGGAGTTCTATACAAAACGTTGATCTAAGGGCCGATTTACACGGTACGACTTTGTCCCATGCGACAAGCTTACGACAGGCCTACGACCCAGTGACTTAGGACCATTTACACGCGCACGACATTTTCACTTACAAAATTAAATATACAAAAGTTTGCACCGGGATTTACGCAGCGAAAGTTCTAATTAACGGTAAAAAATATATTTAAGCTGTCCTGCGTTTTGAAAAAACTTTCTAACGAGATGTTTTTCGCTTTAAGCCGTTTAGTACTTTTCGAGAAACGACTTCATATGAATCAGTCCGCCCTTTTGACGCAAGAAACTTCACCTCCGCCCCTACTCAGTAGAAAGTTGTCACAAAATACATCATTTTCTATCGATTTCGACTACGCTTGTCGCAGCGTTTTAAAACATGTTTTAAAATCCTACGACACTTTTTTGACGTACACAACAGTCATAAACGAGTTGCTGGTTTGATTTACACGAAACAATTCATGTCGTAGGCCTGTCGTAAACTTGTCGCATGCGACAAAGTCGTACCGTGTAAATCGGCCCTAAGAAGACGGTAAGGGGCTCAATAATTATCTCATCAAACCTCTATGCTGTACGCCTTCCCGGCCAAGCCAATCAAGATAGAGATCAATACTCTAATACCACGTGTGTACTCCTACTCCAGGCGGAAGCGAAAAAGAGCTTCAATATTCTCTAGCAAGAGAATGTCAATGTAACTTATCTTAATCTCCCCGTGATTTTAGTACATGTGCTGTTCCTTATTTTAATTAATCCTGATCTATTCAAACGATGCATAATAACTCCCCTTCAAAATTGGATGAAACCTTAAGACAAAACGAAGTTTGTAAGTTTTTGGTATTTTTTGTTGAAATACTAAAAAGTCATATTGTTTGCTCAAAAGTCATTTCAACAACTTAAAGAAAAGCTAATATATCGAGACCTAAACCGTAGCTCTATCAACTGGGTAATTAGCAATTTTACGATAGCAAAAGACTTCACAGAGAAATGATTTACATACTGGTTTACATACCGAGGAGCCTCTTTGCAATCTCTTCTTTTCCAATGTCAAGAAGAGCACATGCAAGGCGGCCTACCGTAGCATTGTTTCCATTATCACCTATCCACATTTTTAAGACTTGATAAGCCCTTTCGCTGTCGAGGTTATAATTTTGTGTTAGACTGTCAAGTCTTCTTGGGTCAATTCCAAGTGGTATTCCAAGCTCTCGCCAGCAGACGCCTACGACGTTGCGGTGCTGTATTAACAGAATTTGCTCTGTTGTAAACGGCTCATTTCGCGTCTTAAGGAGTTCAGCTGTAGGAAAAAAATCCAAGAACAGTCTAATCTCCAACCAGCTGAAAGAATTATCAATCGCATACTGCTGAGAAAATGGTGTACTAACGGGACTAATTTAACCCCGTGAAAACTAAAACGGACCAATTCTTAGACAATACAGATGCACATTGCATCCACATGAGGGCATCGAGACGATTTACTATGTAAAGAGAAGTGTTTGATAATGAAGATGCAGGAAGACTGACATGGCCAATATTTAGCAGGGGCTTACTTGTCTTACACCGCCTATGCAGAAGTGAATAAAGGCAACTTCAGTGGCAGGTACCTTCTGGTCCGAACTGAAAGTTATCTTTTTTTTGCCATTTGCAATTAAGATTTACTGGACACGTGGACACTGGGTTCTAGTGTTGCAGGGACTAGAACTCCGTCTATTGATGTTCCATGTGCTTGTTTTTGAGATACAGTTGGCCTGTCAAGGAAATGCTATGTTTCGTTACGTTTACGGAATAAATCGCTGGAAACCACCTACTAAACGCTATTATTAAGATCTAACCGACAACAGGCTAACCTGAGCGTTATTCAGGCTAACATGAGCAATATTCAAGCTCTAAAGATCCCTAGCAATTAGCTTTCCCCAAGAAGAGAGTACAGTACTAGTAGTCTCGTTGGGGGAAATGAACAGACCGCCTTCGTGCAGTTTGTAGCATTGGTTGAAGGACTAAGATGGGGATGGCATTCTTTTGGTGGGTTGGTCGGAGGTTTACGGCATGATATTTCATATATTCACTTGTGATTAGAATATAAAAAGAAAAAGGGTGCAGCTCTGCACAGAAAAGTAACAGTAGAACGGTAGAACAGTAGCTACTTGGTCGAGGCATGCGGGGCAAGGAGATGTCTCCTTCGCCGCTCCCTATGGTTTCCGTTTTTTTAAACAATGTTTCGGCTGACTCAAACTGATTCAAGTGATTTTTGCAGTTCGCCAGCGGACACCAGATCAAGGTGGCTTCTTTCAAGCTCTAACCTCCCACCCGAACGTTTAGCAGATGTGAACTCGGCCGTTTCGAAAATGGCGACTAATTTAGAGTTTAATCTAGAAGTTGACATTATGCCCTTAAGGCTAGAAGATATTGATGAAAAGCTTCAGAACATGGTTCAGCAATGCCGAATCTGGAAGGAAAATAATAACCATTAGGAAGGAAGAAGAAAAGCTTGAAAATGCTTGATCGACCAAAAGGGAAACTGTTAAAGAAATGCAAGATTGTCTTCATGAGCTTAACGCTCAAGTTGATAAGGTTAGAACTGCCGGAGAGAAAGTAAGAGAACATGAAAACAAATGCAAAAGACCGGAAAACAAATATTATTATTGAACACCGACGTCTGACTGACTCAAGCAATCTGCGATTCTTTGCAATTGACGGGGTAGGAGAAAATGAGAATTGGCTGAGTGTGTTTAAATCCTTCGTAGCTGAGAAGTAATGTGGAGTATTTGTCACGCAAAATCAGTAAAATAGACATGCCGAAAACCGAAAAAATCCCGAAAATATCGTGTTTGCAGCCAAATTCATGTTACTATTCAAATTCTTAAGCAATCTTTTCTCTTTTCAATAATTATTTGCTGTTTGAATATCATATTGTTTATTTCTGGGTAATTTTTTATGTTTTTTTGTGTTCAGTTTAAACACCACTTGAAAATTGGTGTCATCGTCACCGTTCTAAGAAAAATCTGATTGAATATAGAGTTGCTCCACCAGACCTAAATTCTGGTCAGGATTGAGGATAACCGATTTTTTTCCATCCCTCCTGGCGATATAGATCTAGCCAAGCCTAAGAGCGGAGCTCCTGGGCCGGGTTGTTGAAAGCCTGATTATGCTAACCCAGGATAAGCGAGAATTTTGAATTGAGTTTTGTAACTTTGCGGTGAGGTTTTCTGTTTATATTGTTTGGCCTACATGACCTAAAAGAGTGAAAAACATTTGTATACAAGAAAAATTTATACGTCGGTTAGCTTTTGATCCTGCGTTAGCGGCTTCCGAACAGCCAAATTAACCTGACATGAGCCCGCGATCCAATCGAAAACCAGTACTTGGTCACATGACCTAAATGAGCTCTGAACCTGAACCCGCGATATTGGCACGTGATACTGGACTGCCGATACCTTGTTTTGACAAGTGTCAATTGACGATAACATGTTGCGCGACGCCGTCGTCGTTGGGCGCACGCGCCCGCGAACCATGCCACTAACCATGTTGACCATGAAAAAATAGTTGCATGGGTTTCTATTTCTATGCATGTAAGTGATCCTGTTCCTATAGTTATGGTGCTCCGCTTGGCGCCCCCTCGCGGCGCCGGAGGTCCGCTTTAAAAGCACGAAGGAATCAGTCATCACCGGCAGAACTGTGTTCGCACATCGAACTCGATGTTGTGAATCACGTGGGTAAAATTCAGTCGAAAAAGAATGGAAAAATGACGCCAACTTTACCTTATAAATCTTACCTTTTTGCATCTTGAGGTTGGTTATTGCTCTCTCTTCTTCAAGCTCGGCATTCAGTAGCCATTCTCTCTCCCTCACTTCAAAGAGTAAATTTTCTTTTTCTGTCAAATAAACGAATATGCATGTCAATGACTCTTCTCTCTTTCCTTACCGACTAAATAATTTAACAACTTGAACACTGGCAATATGATGAAACTGTAGTCTTGACGGGAACACGTTTTATAACGGGAAGAAGATAAGGATGGCTACAAGAAAGAAATTGTACTTATGTGTTTACAAACTACCTTCGCCGAGCATAATCCCTCGAAATCTAAGACGGAAATCCTGACCCTGCATGTGATAACAAACCCTACTGCAACCGAATGTAAGTAGGCCAACAAAGCTATAGATTTGGTTCTTTATGTTATTAATTGCTATTAAATCCCATTGTCGTAGAGCTTGCCTTGCATGAGTTTTATTGCCGCTACATTATGCTCTAGCACTATTAATGTCCATGTCACGACCACAGAATTTGTCTTAACCTTATTTAGCCTGGGGTGACACAGAGCCGAGCTGATTTCAAACTTTTGTAACAACTTTCAAGCTATTGCGGTCAAACTTTGTCATTTCCTCTAAAATTTGTCGGCAAATATTTTTGATGTGTCAGCTGTTCTGTCAACCAACTTTACGTTTCTATGGTAAGCATGTTCTCGAAGGTTGTTTCACCGAAATTTAGCGTGTTTTAAAGCTGAAACATCTCTTTTAGTTTTGGAGCTGTTGTCACGTTATTTTGTGAACGTTTTTCTAAATCAAAAAGATGGTCATTTTGAAATGCGACTTCATGATTGGCACATGGTTAGCCCTAAAGTTTATAAGTTTATAACCTTATAAACTTATAAACTTTTGATTACCATGAATCAAATGTTTTGGAAATTCTTGGGAGGAGTACAAAGACCCCCAGTTCATCACCATGAGGCCTGACTCTCCTCTGGGAGAATGGGGCCAGACCCCCAATTGATACATGCATAATCCACAAAATATTTACTAACTAGCACAGAAACAATTTCATGTTGGCCCGCGCTATACATACCTTCCTTCAAGAGCTGGCAAGCCAAAAAACAGTGATCCTTTTCCAAGGCTTTCACGAATTCCTCATATGCTCTCGGTCCTTTCGTGGCTAACGTCATCAACAGCTCTTCACTTTTTTCTCTTTGAGAGGGTTTTTCTTCTATTTTCTCGTTATCATCAGAGGTCAATACACCAGCCGACAGCAATCGAAGCGAAACCTCGTTTGCATCAAGTTTCTCTAGGAGCAGTTCACGGAACTTCAAGAGAATGTTCTTGCATTTGATGTTCTCCACAGCAGCATTTTCTTCGTCTTTTAAGTTTTTGAAATCTGCTTAAATCAAAGTGCATACAGGTTATTTGCTGGGCACGAACCGTTTCGCAGACCAAGGGAAAATTTTTTTTTGCTATATGCACAGACCAAGACCGAAAAATATTTTTTTCCTGCTTCTATTTGTTTAGTCAAAAAACATACAATAAGAATTGTTTCGATAAATACTTGGTGTGTACAAGGGTATTCAAAGTAGAGTTACGGCAAGAAAGAAGCGTAGGCTATTTGCTATACATGAGAACATGAAACAGCTTCACGTACATAAGATGCTGTAGTAAATCCATTTTTTATTCAAAGAGCCAGAAGTCAAAATGTTGGATTTTGATATCACTCATATTTGTAAGGACACATTTCTACAGATACTAAAGCCCCGTCCACACATATCCGGATATTTTTGAATCCGCAACTTTTTCTTTACCGATTCAAAAATTTCATCGTCCACACGTGGCGTATTCAAATCGAATTCGCCTGTCCACACGCATCCGATGGCATCCGAATTCACTCTAGAGAAACTAGAGAAAGTGTGCCGCCATATTGGTTTATTGTTCAGTAAGAGACTGGACACGATTTTGCTACGGCATCGGATTCGAAAATATACAGATTTACCGTCCACGCGTTATCGGATTCGTTGCGGATTAAATTTTTTTCCACTCTGGAGTGCGAATTAAAAGATATTCGGATTCGCTGCCGAATTCGACGGATGCGTGTGGACGGAGACCGTATCCGGAAAGCAAAAGTTGCGGATTAAAAAATATCCGGATACGTGTGGACGGGGCCTAAATAGGATTGGTGGACTTGTGCGAGATGTAACTAATTATAAGCGTCCAATCAAATTGCAGCTCAACTTTCATACTATAGCCTCAATACTGACGAACGAGCATGCTTTGGGAAAAGCACCGGAAAGCAATCGCGCTTTTTATGAATTCATGACATACAGAAATGTACAATAGCATGGTGATTCGAGACAGAAGAATAATATAAGTTAATAAAGATGGTGAATTTTAAGCTCGGTAATGAAATGTGAAGGTGAATTAATCAACATGACACGAGCGTGGGACAAAGAAAAATTCTGAGTCCCCGACATGAATCGAACCCATGACCTCCCGAACACCGGGCGGGCGCTCTATCCACTGAGCTACGAGAACTCATGGAGAGCAAGGTCATTTAACTGAGTTCATATATGATAGGTGTCCTGCATACTGCTAGGATCAACGCTATCGAATTCATCGAGAGTAGTGATAAGTTAAAATTCACCATCTTTTTTAACTTATCACTACTCTCGATGAATTCGATAGCGTTGATCCTAGCAGTATGCAGGACACCTATCATATATGAACTCAGTTAAATGACCTTGCTCTCCATGAGTTCTCGTAGCTCAGTGGATAGAGCGCCCGCCCGGTGTTCGGGAGCTCATGGGTTTGATTCCTGTCGGGGACTCAGAATTTTTCTTTGTCCCACGCTCGTGTCATGTTGATTAATTCACCTTCACAAGAATAATATAATGAAGACAACAAACAACAAGGGTGAAAATCAGCGCAACATTTTCCTGAGTTGACGCTGAAAATAAACAGCCTTAAAATGTTTCAATTAATCTAAAACTCTGGGATTACGTTGAATATGATGCATTAATCTCATCGAGGGCCAAATCTAAAAAAAAGATTCATCGTGCTTTTTAATTCCCCGGCAATTTAAAAATTGTGGGGGCAACTGTTGATAGAAGCAAAATAACACCCCGCACCAATTGGTATTCAAACCCATGTTTCTGAGAGTTAAACCGAGCGATTTTTCTCAGATTTTCAGTAGAGGTAATTAGATGTCATAAGATTCATTTAAGACCACAATACCATTTAGTTAAGTTTGCAATAACATTTTAAAACAGCGTTTTTTTTTGTATTTTGACATCTTGAAACTTCACTCGCAATTTTCTCGAACACGCTCTTATAGATTTTTTCAAAATTTTGCCATTGTTGAGACAACTGTGTCAAGTCCGAAATCCTGACGTCGTATTTCGAAAATTATCCCTGATGGCAAGTTATTCGGTCATATGTAAAATGAGGTATGGCGTCATCTTGTTGCTATGACAACTCAGATCCTGGTGAAATGTACCCCATTTGAAGCTTTCATCTTTCTCTAGTACACCAGTAACGTTTGATTTTCTGTTGAATTGGTTATGGTGGTGCTCTAGTGGCTCAAAGTTGAACGGTATCGTTACTCAAAAATTCGATCGAGCTACCTTACGCTGCAGTTTTAAAAGTGTATGTCAATAATCTGGGATATGATAGATGATTGATATATAAAAACCCTTACCGAGATTAGGTCCATATGCACAGTCCTAGACCAAAAAAGATGGTGTTTTCGTGTTTGTGTTTCGTATTTCAGATAGAGTCAATCGGTAAACTACAGCTTACCGTACCGTGGACTATACTGCCCGCTAAATTGACCAATCACATCGCGCGTAGTAACTGAGAAAACTCTGCATGCGAGGAGCTTATCCCGCTTTCTGTAGTATGAAGCGACTAGGAGTATTTCTACTCCCCCTGGATGGGATGCTAGTCCATCGCAGGGTTACCCCCAGCATTAAGTTCGCCGGTACCCATTTATACACCTGGGTGGAGAGAGGCACTGTGAGAGTAAAGTGTCTTGCCTAAGAACACAACACAATGTCCCCGTCCAGGGCTCGAACCCGGACTGCTCGATCCGGAGACGAGCGCACTAACCATGAGGCCACCGCGCCTCAGTAACTGAGAGCCCGAAGTCAAATTATTACATGTTATAAGTGGATATCAGCGTGTAAAGCCGTGACCAAAAATGATGCCCGTGAAGTGATATGGTATCATTTCAACGTTTTGAACTGTCCAATCAAATATCTCTTTATGAATGGCTTAAACCAATCAGATTGAACGTTATATTTTAGCTGAAGCCAACTTTGACAAGTACTTACAGTGCCCGGTTTTTCAAAGTGTGGCAGAAAAATTTGTAAAAAATAAATTTTCCAGTTTTCTTAATGAAATACCGGCTTTGGCGGGATTTATATTTTTAGTTTCGCAAGATGATATTGCCTGTTTTATTGACAACACCAGAACCAAAAATAACGCGCGGAAAACACATCAAGACTTTGGGCCGTTCAAGGCTTTTTTTGAGGCAGTCATGACGTCATAGACGTTTGAAGCATTTGGTATGAAAAACGTGACTTTTCTGCTCCTTAATTAATCTTGCTGACACTTTTGATCCCTCAGTAATCAGGTTTTTTCTTTAAGTAAACTGCGGACTTATTTCAGGACCTGAGTAAGCAATTACACCCTGGGAACTCAGCTTACCTGAAATTTCTGTTAAAAACTTCTTGCATCTCAAGTAGTCCTCTTTCGAGATAGTTGTTTCTACTGAGATGGTATCCACATCAGCTTTACTCTTTTCTCCCATTTCCTCTTTTGTCTTTGTTGTCTCGTCTGTAAGAAAGCATTCCTCGGCAACTTCGTCTAAGTGACCGGAGCAATAATCTTCCCACAGCTGTTCAAGAATCTCCAGAGTACGGCAATGAACTGTCAGTATTAAACTGCCTGTTTTTTTCTGTGATAACTCCAGATCAAGATTTTCTCTTAAATAATAACAAAACTGTTGTAGTTTTTGTTGTGTGGTGAGAGGAAAGCATTCCATTTCCTGTGTTGCAAGGCTTGTCAAGCACTCTCGCAATGCGTTATATTCCGGTGAATTTTTTTTGGAAGTAACACCTGTACTAGCAACTTTGATGGTCAAGGTGCCTAAAAATAAAAGAAAGAGAAAGAAGGAGAAAGCTGTGATATAAGTTTATCAACCTACGCCCCAAGCTGTCAAGATAAGGCTGAGTAATTTCTTGCGTTGAGGACCGTTCAGTACTAACATAGGAGGCAAGGGGAGGAGGTTGGTGGTGGGGAATGGAAGCATGATTAGCAATGGAGAAATGCATCTTTTCAAAACCAGTTGTGTTGAGTAATTAGTGTCTTTTGTATTTGAAGGTTCCAATAAGAAGTTGAAGATACTTTGTCATCGCACGACCTACACTTAATCAGTGTTTATCGCAGTAATTTCAATTTACTGCCTGCATCTAAATTCCAAACGATGGTACCCATACTGAATGACTCTGGTTACTTTACCCGCAGCTTAACATTGTGGTAGTGATAGAATTTATGGATATTCATGGTTGAAAATTGCTGCGTTAGGCCCCACCCAGCTGGTATTTTAAACTATTTGGTGTCGATTTGTGTTTGTTTCACATGCATTGGCCCAATATCTGCTGCCTCAACACAAAAGCCATGACGGTGTAAAGCGAGTTACCTAAAGTTCCCCTCTTGTCATTCTTTGTCTTCTTGCTCGAATTCCTCCTCCTCCCGCGGTGGTGTTTGTTCCTGGATTTGTTCAAAGCTATAAAAAAGAAAGAAACATAATCGACTCCACGCATCATCACCATTTAACCACTCGAAGCAAATTACTCTCTTCGTTTCTAGATGATATTTTCAGTCTTACCTCCCTGATTTTCCTGGAACTGATTTATCGGCTCCCTGCGTCCAGCCTCGGCAGCGACGACTTCTAGTGACAAATCCAATACCACATGTTATGCAATATATTCAGAGAACAAACGAGAGGAGGTATTTTACCACATTCCCAAACACCGAGAAGAGAGTTGAAATATGATGCGCAGCGGAGTATTTTCCAGGAATGTCGAGGTGTTAGGAAATGCGATGAAACGCTTTCTCGAGTGCTTATCTTCTTAATTAAAACTAAAACTAAGAAGAAAGCGGATAAATAAAAATTGAAAATCTATGCTCATTAATATGAGATATACATTCACCGTCACGGTTACCATTTCCTTTTCAGGATTCGAGATATCGGCAATAAAATTACACTGACGAACTCCAGAGGAAATGACTTTTGGTTCAAGTTATTGCGAAGTTTGAGAAAGCGGGAATGCACTAGACCTCACTTCATCCAATAAAACAGTGACTGACTTAATAAAACCGTTTACCGTTCACTTACTATCAACCGTAAGAACATCCTGGGCCCCCCTGCCTTTACTTCCGCGCATTACTGGAACGAACAGTGTTACGGAGCAATTACTCGAACCGGGCCGCTTAGAAGAAAGCTAGCCCGCAATTACTTCACTCTCCATTTAGGAATTAACCTCAGTGTTCTTTCATTTGGTACGATATCGCAATTGAACACCGGCTTCTGTTATTCTTGTTGTGATGAATCACTTTTTTTTCCTGGACTACAAGCAGCACCTCTCTGACGTAAAACAAAAAGAAATAGAAAAAATTGCCATGCGAGGGCCAGACCCTGGCGCGGCAGCCTTTCTCCCCATGCTTGACAGAGAAACCTGTTTAAATGGTTGTTTATGTAGTTATGGTGCAAAATTGGAAGTCGAGGTTTGCCGATTAAATTCGTTTTTAAAAGCCATCAGGTATGGTCCGTTCCAATCAGTGAAAATTGACTAAATCGTGCTGTCATGGAGCGCGTCATTTCATATGTGAGTACGATTTTGAACTTTAACGGTGATTAAAATTAGCATATACCATATAGACATGTTAGGCGATGGTGTAATATACCTACCCTCTCTTAGAAGAATGCAGGCCAAACATGGTTGTTTTCCTTCCAAGGCTTTCACGAACTCCTGATATGCACGCGGTCCCCTTGCTGGTAGTATGCTCAGGAACTCCTCACTCTGACGTTTCCGTTTGTCTATTTTGTTTATTCTTTCTTTGTCACCGGAAGTCATAATTCCTTCCTGCATTAAATAATGAAAGAGTTTCTCTGGTTCAAGATCTTCTACGAGCGACACATGGCACCTTCTGAGTATATTCCTGTGCTTCTCTTCCATCCCAGAAGTTTTTTGCGTTGTCTTGAGAACCTGTTAAATTATAGATAGACGGAAGTAGCATTATCTTAGTAACACCAGTGTGAGATTGAAAACCTGGAGGGAGGATCTTGGGCCTGCTGACGAAAAGCTGATTGAAAAATATACAGGGCGTTAAACACGACACTAATATTGTTCTTAGTTACGTGCTCAAAAAGTCTCTTTACAAGTAGGACTTAGTCCCGCAATGCCACTTTTAGAAATACCCTAACAATAGCGCGACGTAACAACATAGCAGTTCTCGACTTTTCGCGAATGGACCCTATTTGAGTTTTAGAATTGCCTTCTTTCAAGCTTTTCTGGGTGTTAGTAAAACAACAACAGAGAAGGCCTCGAAGAAGCGTTATGCATGATATTGTTGAAAATGGCTTCCAAATGTGTGCGTACTGGGGTTTTCGTTTCGATAGCTATGTCACGTTCTGTTTCCTTCTTTATGCCTTGATCGGCTTCAATGAGCTATTTTTAGGCCCCGAAAAAATTCAGGGACGTTCTACAGTCATTGCCTGAGGAGTATTTTTTAAAGTGTCAGATCTTGCAAAAGTGTTTTTTTTTTTAATTGTTCCAACACAGGTAGCCCGAGCTCGCAAAACGAGCGTCCGTATATTGAGGTTATTCAACAGTCGAAATATAAGGATTTGTATGAAATTAAACTTCTGCTACTCGTGTAATGTCTACAATGTGGAGTTATGAGTAGGCAAAACGACTTTCCTACGAGGCATTGCTATGAAATTTACGCCATATAACGAAAGTGAGGAGGACACGACTGACGTTTCAGTCTAGAGGTTTAAGAATCACTTTATACCTCGACAACATTGCGTGCAACGGGAGAGAGCTAAGGGAGCTTACCTACAGGCTACATGCAACGGCGTAGCATAACTTTCAACGATTTCCCGCCGGGGGGATAACCTGAATCTTTCTACTTAAAGCAAGAGTTACGCTTTTTCGTCTGTGGCAGATGATCAGGTAGCCTTTGCCCTTATTTAGGAACATGTCTCATCATTATCACAGACAGTGGTCTTAAGCCGTCTTTATTTAGCCCTCAGCTCACACGTTTTTTCTTAAATTAACTCGCTTATTAATACGAGCAACTCGACTCTTTAATAAGAATGACACTTTGTGAAAACGATCCATGAAAAAAAAATAGGGATAACCGAACGTCCAAGATCGTTAAATCCAGGCAAGGCTATACCAATGGCCATCTGCCCTATCATTGTTCATTTTATTACCTAGCGCGCGCTCTCATGCATGACATGGCGAGTGAATTTGCGTGCGCTGAAACAATTAGCGCAAACTTCTTTAAGTAATACCTTCCTCGAATGTCTTTGGCAAGCTTTGGAAATCTTCTTTCGTTCGGAACTGTTCGCTAGCCATTCTCAAAATGCAAATAGTTGCTCGTAGAGAAAACATAATGCTCAAAATATGAAAAGTTGTCAAAAAGTTGCCGAGCAGCTTGTGGACAACCTTAATTGAAATTGTTGCGCGGATATTGCCTAGTTCCCGGGTCTCGATATTTCCCCGCGGTCAATCGGTTTCGGATTCACGTGGTCTGAACGAATAATTGACCGTTCGGCTCGGTTACGTCACTGAAATGAATTGACCGTGATGGTCTGGCAGGAAGTCGTAATGTAACTAGGCAAGCACCCATAGTTGTTCCTCTAATAATACACATGAAAAAATTACTCGATTCTGATTGGCTAAGAGCAGTGCAGTTCAAGTGTAACACCAGTGCAAAAAGTGTAACACCAGTGCAAATTACACATCAAAATTCTGGATTATGATTGACTGAAAGATAATAGGAATTTTTCTAAGAAAATGATATCAGGTAAAATGATGACAAAAATTTTGTGTTGAAACTTTGAAAAAAGTTTTCTCAAATAAGAAAAAATGGCTCCAAGAAAGATCTTCCGGCACTTCCTCCGCGCGAATTTTTTCATGTTTATATTATTAATAGGTAATCATACGGTTTTTCTCGTTCAATTTGGAGTTAATTTGCACTTGTGAGTTTTTCAAAAAGCTGAAATTACACTCGCCGAAGCGGCTCGTGCAATTTCAGCTTTTTGAAAAACTCACTCGTGCAAATTAATTCCAAATTGAACTCGAAACCGTATGATTACCTATACATATCCCGATCTAACTGATTTTCAAAGATCTTAGGCTAGGGAAATGAAATAATTTTGACTTTCTACAGAATGAACCCCAGCTCTGTCACTGTCACTAGCCAATCAAACGAAATCAAGCTTCCAGCCCATTTTCTCTCGGCCCTTTATCCCACTAAGGCTCAGTGTTGACTGGATGTTAAAGAGGTTAGCTTCTTCCTGCATGATCGCGCTCGTATCTTTTCTCGTACTCTTTTCTCATGTACACTGTTATCGCTAGAAAAGGTTTTTAATCTTGATTTTACAATTAATTCCTGTAGTTGTGATGTTTATTTTCGTGATAGAGAAGTGAGACATATTTGCGGTTTACGAAATCATAAATGCAAATTTGTTTTACTAAAGCATTGTCTTCAAATGACAGGTTGGACAGTTCCAGTGACTGATTAGCCGGTCGATTGAATTGTTGCTAATATTATAATCTTCTTCTAGGGTACGGTTTTTCTACTGGTTTTCCTTCTTCCAATTCGAACTTCGAGAGACAACCCGCATGAAAAACCGGATACAACAGGGATGATGCACGACTTCCTCTCTAACTATTGATTTTCAGATTTATTAAAATGAAATAAATCTACGGACCGATCAAAACAATATTGTTAGACGATATTTCCATCTCCTGTCAAAGCAACAGAATTGTCATGGATATGTTTCTCGTCGAAAGGTCACGTCAAACATTGATTTATCATAGTCTTATGACTCGATGGTCCACTAAATTGTATTGTAAACGACGGGAAAAATAGACAAAATGTCAAAGACGAGCCAAGGGCCGAGTACTGCATGGCCAAAATAATGGACTCCATGCATTTAAGAGGAAACTAAGAAGCTGGTCTTCCATAACTTGGCATATTTATACACCGACAGATTATATGTTTTTACATATGTTCCTCTTCATCGTCACTTCTCTTCAAGCACAGCCTTGAGTGCCCGTCTTCTAGCAGAGGATGGATACTCAATAGAGCGATCTTTGCTGAAGTCCTTGTTTACATTCTTGTTCATTAACATACGACTGGCATCATACTTGGACACGAATTGCCTCTAAGCATTACAAGAGCTTGTGAAACTTAGTTACTGGTTAAATTTGTTGCTCCTTGGGTGTGAAATTGGAGAAGAAATTGGCTTTCAACAATGAAAAATTTCTGGGTGGGAAACGCGCTTGCGGACTCGTACCTTCATAGTATAATTTTGAGTTTTTAAACCCGCGTCGCACGAAAAGTATTAAATGCATCGCGCTTAAATTCCTTGGGACAGCTAATCGTGATATGCCATTTCAATATTCAGAAGTGTACGTTTTTTTTGCTTGATCTGAGACCGAATCGCTTATAATCGCTTATAATAAAAATTCCCCTAAACTTGAAGGCGTCTTATCAAACGCTGATCACCGTAAAATTTGATCCCCTTCCGAAATATTCCGCCTTCTGTTATACTTCGGGAAAAATTGTACCAATCAACTGTGTTTAAACACAACTAAGTTTGTGAACTTAACAACCCTTTTCGATTGGAAAGTTCAACACATGTGACGTTCTGTCGATTGCAGCTGATTAAACACGAATTGAGTAGTTTTCTGACTGTCACTAATGTGACTGAGTGATTGATTGTATTCTAAAAGATGAGAAAAATAGACAGATACTGTTCGCAACCGAAACAAAGACGAGCCGAGGTTGAGTTATTGAAGCAAATTAGTAAATCAAGCATTAGTTGTAAAAAAAAAAAAACATCGCACTAACCTTTAAGAAATATTTCACTGCAGCGATCTTTCCCAAAGGAAGAGCACTGATTCACCCTGTCAGCCAAGTTATCTTAAAATAAGTTCAAATAATTGCCAAATTATCTCAAATAAGCAGATCAGTTATCTCTCTGAAAATCACAGTTACAAGGGCACGACTTCGCGCCAAGATGTCGTGCACATCCTAGTTCTAAGGAGTGGAGGAAACGCAGTAAACCTGGTTTGATTGGCATTTCAGTTTAGCCGGAAAAGCATTTGTTCATCCGCCATCGTGCTACAAGGAAGTAAAACTGTGCACCGGATGAAATAAGACATCCACGTTGGCGTCATCTGAGGTTTCAGTGATATTATTTTTGGACTGCTTTTTTTTTTGTACCATGGCATGAGCACGTACCTGACCCAAATTCAAGACAATCGTTTTGCTTGTTGGTTTTCACTGATCGTTCAGTTCCGTTAACGCTTAGGCTTGTAACAAAAGACAAGTAACAAGAAAACAGCGGAATGAAGAATCTTGCCTCCTATTTTCTCACTGAGTCCCTTGGAGTGGAGATTAAAACAGCTTCATTTTGTTTGTTCACAGAATTGTATATTTTCCTTAAGAGCAAATGTTCAAAAATAGTTCGGTAATGCTTAAAAAATAGAATTGCTCTACTGTTGCATATAAGTAGGCCTTAGTAAAAGTAAATACGCTATGTAGTTTTTTTCTTCAAACGTCTTGGTATTTCCGAGAAAAAGGACATTATCGATTTCACGTCCAGACATCAATCTAACGAGTTCTAACTGGGCTGAAAATTGACCATTTTCATTCGATTCGCATTTCGCAGCTATTAAGCACAGAAAAGTTGTAATACAACCAACTTAATGCAGAACTATTCCTTGTCCAAGTCGGTGAAAACAATTGTCATTTTGACCATGTGCCATGTCTCGGAATTCCAAAAGATTCTAGAGTCTAACTATACTAGGATAGGTCTTTCAATATATGTAAAGTCTAGTTTGGGCAAATGATTAGGCACTCGTCAAAACATTATTCAGATCATACACAAAAAAAAATTAAAATCACGCCAGCAGTGGATGCGTGACCAAAAGTACTACCATTGTTTTTGTCATTGAATCACTTCAATTAGAAATATTACAGGAATATCAGCTCGACTTAAGGTTACAGTATACCTTCGGGTCGGCAATTTTCTTCATATTTGGATTTTTGGGTCAAAATAGTGGTCGAAGAATAATCTCTAACTTCTGAAAAAAATTTTTGAAAAAGGCTAAATATTGGCGGAGAAATGGCGGTTTTACGTTTTCACCGGAAGTAAAAGTTTACCTCTTGATTGACAGCCCTATGGCGCGTATGCAATCAACCGAGACGATTTTCGCGGGAATTACCTCTATGGATGTCACGAATTGACTACTCAGTTGATCAGGATTGTTGTTCTGACTACCCAGCATTTTTGGTATTAGGCGTGTCTCTATTAAGTTATAAGTAAACATAGGCCACGTTTAAACCATGGACCAGTTCGAAAAAGCGAAAACAGCGAAGAACGAATGAAAATACATCAATGAGTGAAGAAGCGAAAGTTCGCCACGTGGATGAAGCTATAGTTATCGTATAAGGCGGGCAAATATTTGTGGTAAGAGAAAAGAAAGGTTCTGTAAAAATTTCGGAACTTGACAGCAATAACAGGGATGCTGACAGAGACTCTTCTGATGAGTCCGATGTCGACGAATCGTCGGACTCATTGAGACCATTTGAAATATTATTCATGCACAGTTGCCCACACACAGTTGCTCTCCGCGCTTTCTTTTGTTTGTTTTCTTCGCTCAGCCACTCTAGCGTTCGTATCCTTTTTAGTCTTCCCCATTTTGCCAGACCAGCTTCAAGAAAACCGAGCTACAGAAAAATTCTCTCTCTGCCTTCGGTTCCTTGAGCGCATTGCGAAACACAAGAGTTTTTTAGAGATTCGCGCGTAAATTTCACCAGGAGGTTAACGGTAGTAAACACTATTTGAGTAAATTTCTGACTGTCACTAGGGTGACTGAGTGACTGTATTCTAAAAGATGAGAAAAATAAACAGACACTGTTCGCAACCGAAACAAAGACGAGCCGAGGCTGAGTTATTGAAACAAATTAGCAAAGCAAGCATTAGTTGTGAAAAACAATGGCACTAACCTTTAAGAGAGATTTCACTGCAGCAAATTTTTCCCAAAGGAAGAGCACTGATTCACCCTGTCAGCCAAGTTATCTAAAATAAGTTCAAATAAGTTCCAAATTATTTCAAATAATCAGGTCAGTTATCTCCCTGAAAATCACAGTTACAAGGGCACGAGTTCGCGCCAAGATGTCATGTACGTTCTAGCCGTAAGGAATGAAGGAAGCGCAGTATTAACCTGGTTTGATTTGGCAGTTCAGTTTAGCCGGAAGAGCATTTGTTCATCCGGCTTCATGCGACGAAGAAGTATAACTGTGCACCAGACGTGAAACTATTTTGCCTACTATTTTTGTGATACTATTTTCAGTGATACTATTTTGCCTGAAACCTTTGGACTGCATTTTTTTTGTAACATTACGTTGTTGTCATGGCATGAGCACGTATCTGACCCAAGTTAACGACCATCCTTTTGCTTCCTGGTTTTCACTGATCGTTCAGTTCCGCTAACGCTTAGGCTTGTAACAAAAAGGCAAGTAACAAGAAAACAGCGGAATGAAGAATCTTGCCTGTAATTTGCTCACTGAATCCCTTGGAGTGAACTGAGATTAAAACAGCTCCATTTTGTTTTCTCACAGAATTGTATATTTTCCTTAAAAAGTCGTCCATGATTTGGGACGGGGGACCGCAAATGTCAGTTTCGGTCACTTTTTTCCCTGTTGTCAGTTGCAAGTTAAATAGCACCTACGATCGCGTAACACGATAAGCTAGAAGAACACATATTATTTTTGGGAATTAATGGTAAGCATTTGCCCTCCAAGTTGTGAGAAATGTCCCATTTCAGGGGTCTCGATTTTAGGGCCATACCGCATTTCCGTTCTGAGAGTCCATCAAGGAAATTTCACAAAATGATGCCGGAATCAAGCTTCCCATTCACTAGATAGAAACTGGAGTTTAATTCTGGCCTGGGATATGAAGTTACTTAAGTACTTAAATCCGGTTCGAATGTAACAATTGAATTATTTCCCAAATTAAACCAGGAACAGCTTAATACTTTTAATATTAGTAAGGCTTTGATTGCGCTGCCTTTGTTCTTTTAGCATCGAACTATTTCGCACGACAATCACGTTTTCTCATTTTGGAAAAATGTTGGGCCATTCCTGCCGGATGAACCAAAGTCATAAACAACTCTCTCTTGAAAGCTGGAGTCGACATGGAACGACTTATATAAATAGATTCAAAATGATTGTTTCAACTGTAATGTCGATCGTTTTACTTCCGGGTTTTGACTGGTCGCTTCACTTCCGCTAACGCTAACAGCCTTATAACAAGAAGTAATTAACTAGAAAAAGGTGGAATGAAGAATTTCATCTGTAATTGTCTTACGTAACCCCTTGGAGTGAGCATAAATACGGTTGCAGTGGAACCCCGTTAACTGGGAGTATTAGTAATGACGACGCCTTGTAAAAAATGGATTTATATCTCATCCTCGAGTGTCGCAACTGTGTAGATCTGTTCAGTAGGCCTATCGGTCTAAACACCTACTCAGGCTAAATATGTAATGACAGCGTTCAGTTCCAAAGGAAGACACGAAAGTTAGCCATCGCGGTAAACGTTCTCCAAAATATCTACGACTTTGTCATTTCACGTTGTTGTTTTGAAGAGGACGGCAAAGAAATGCACAAAGATTCAAAACGCACGTGCAGAACCATTTTCCTGCACATTAAACCTTTTATTTGGCGACGTTCTCGTTGCCGTCGCCGTCGTGGTTTGTTAAAACTCTCTAATCTGGCCAACAACGGGTCACAAAAATCTGGCCGTATTAACGGGGTGGCCGTGTTAAAGGGGTTCGTTATGACTAGGTTTACGTACACTAGAGGAAATTCTTCCGGATCCTTGAGGAATCCGGAAAGTTTTAGTATCTGATTGATTTTGCCGTTTACACACAGTTGGACGAATCCGTAATAACATTTACCCGGTTTGGTCATGTTTCCGGAGATTTAGAGTCGTGAATTTAAAGTGGGAGCTTTAAATCGTAAAACTTTTGAATCCGGAGGGTTTTGTCGTGTAAACAATTTTCTCTCGAAGCCGGATAATTTTCCGCCTGCTATATTTTGAGTTTGCGCTAGAACCAAAATGGCGGATCTAGTAATGTTCACATTGATGACTATTGATGGTGGTCGCTGGCTGCCTCATTCTGTTACAGATGCATGCAGTCAATTTTACAATAGGTAATGCCATATTCCTTAGAAACCTAAATTATCGACGCAAACAATGTTGACTCTCTCCACACTTTATCGGAGACGACGACGATGGCACGATCGAAGACCCGGACGATTCTGGATAACACCAGAATAAATGCCTGGTGGGACAACGTGATGGGCAACAGTAACACGGTCAGCGAAAGGAAAGAAAACTTCAGACTGTCTCAATCCTCAACTACCCTTAGTCCTCTTTTTTTTTAGCCGTATTAGGAACTCTCCGTTTAGGTGGTTTTAGGTCCTTTCTCGACCTCTACTATATGGAAAGGATCTACAGGGGATATGTAGAGGACAAAGCAGTAAACTAAAAACCAATTAAATGGCGGTAAAAAATGGGTTCTACTGAACTTGCTTGGAGTGCCTGCCGTGTTTTGTGAAACGCACAATGGCTAAGTCTCGTAGTCAGGTTGCCCGACAAGTTGCTCGACATTCCTGGAGAGTTTGCTCGAAAGTCGTCAAAAAGTTGCTCAAGAAATTGACAAGGCTGCTTCTTTTTAGGAGTTTCTCTTTTTGGTATGTGCTGTTTAGTTAGAACATGAATGTGAGCTTTATAAGCATTTTGTGTTTATAGGCATTTATTGTATAAACCTGAGAGAACAATACAGTCTTTACCCTGTTGATTAGTAATATTGTAATATTTCTTGCTAAATAAGCCAAAAGTCGATATTAAGTCGAACATTTCTCAATCGAATGTCTGTCTCAAGCTTTGAAAATCTTCCTTTGTTCGGAACATGCTCATTGGCCTTCAGGAGAAAATCTTAAATTGCATGAAGTTGCTCGTGGAGAGAAAATTGCTCGAAGTATGAGAAGTTGCCAAAAACTGTGCCTAGCAGCTCGTGGACAACCGTACTGAAATTGCTGCGCGCGTATTCGTTTCTAAGCCTGGATATTTCCCCGCGGTCAATCGGTTTCAGATTGACGTGGTCTTAGCAAATAATTGACCGTTGGTCACGGTTACGTCACTGAAATGAATTGACCGTGATGGCCTGGCAGGAAGCCGTAAAGTTTCTAAGCAAAAGTACCCTTAGTTGTACCTCATGTCCTAATCTGATTGATTTTCAAATATCTTAGACTAGGAAAATTAAAAGAATGAACCCCAGCTCTGTCGCTAACCACAGCCAATCAAACGGAATCAAGCTTCTAGCCCATTTTCTTTCGACCTTTTATCCCACTAAGGCTCAGTGCTGACTGTATGTTAAAGAGGTTAGCTTCTTCCTGCAAGATCGTGCTAGTATCTTATTTCGTGCTCTTTTATCATGTATACTGTTATCGGGAGAAAAGGTTGTTAATCTTAGTTTTTACAATTAGTTCCTGTAGTATTGATAGCGGAGCTTCAGCGCACGAAGCGCGCCAGCGAAGCACCATGGGTAAATAAAATTGGTAACTCATCAAGCCGAGAAAATTTGGTTATGACGTCAGCGTACGAGCGAGCGAGCGAGCGAACGCCGTCCGTACAGACTCTGGGGGAGGGGAAGGGGCGTCTCGAGGTATCCCTCACAGGAAAGCTATGCAATGCTATCTGTTCTGGCCGGGAGTTTCCAGAAAAGTCAGGGAAAAAAAAAAAGAAACTTATTTCTATTTGTTATGTTAACAAACGACCGGAGGGGTTGATCTAACGTTTTCAAGATAGGGTTTAGTTGAAGCAGAACGTGAAAGATAACGGTAGAGAGCAAGGATTAACAGCCAACGAAGTGGCGAAGAAGATCGCGAAAGAGCGGGCCAGGGCTAGAAGGGAGGTGAGATAGTACTGAACAATGCTGTGAGTTAGATCGACTGAGGGCTAGAGAAAGGAGATGAAATAATACCGAACAATGCTGTGAGGCAGAGCAAACGACGGCTATAGAAAAGAGCTGGAATACCCGAAAAATTTACTCAGAAGACTACAGAACTTCGCGCGTCGAGATGTGCAGCCGTCCAAGAAGTACTAGTCACATGATTTCATCAGGTGATCAACAAGAGAAATCAAACGTGTTTCTTGTGTTTAGAGGAAAAAACACAGCGGGAAAAAAGTGGTTGATGCGTTGATCTATCGAAAAGATTAGATCAGTTCAGTCTTCGCAACTTTTGCTGGAAAGTTTTTGCCTATAGGATTCAAACTGAAGTGAACTGCCAAATTGTGGTAAGCGACTTTGTTACATAGAAACTTTCGCGTTTTCCATAAAAATGATGTAGTTGCTTCGGCGAGATAAGCTTAGAAGTTAAGCTTATATCTTCATTTTAAAGTCTCCCTGATTACCTGATTTGGAACCATACTGGGAGAAATTAGATAAATTTCAAACAATAAGACTTGAGTCGTTGTTGAATATAAAGTTGCATAAATTATTGTAAACAAACGAGCTTAGTTTTCTGTCGTTTTTCGCCGTATACCGATAACCTCACGTCTAAAAGTAAAAAAACTGTATTTGTAAATACTGCCAGGCGAGTTTTGAACTTTTCTTTGTGTTAGTAAGGACAGCCGCTTTGTAGACTGCTATAATTTCTTCTTCTGTTTACCGAAGTGATATGCATATTGTATTTAAGTAGTTTTCCTCGGTTTTGTTGTTGTTGTTGTTAAAATGTCGAGTGGATGATTAGTATTACACTAGGCTTGCTGATGCAGCAAGTATGGAACGTAATTTTCCAAAATACTAAATCCATACGCTCTTTTGAAACGTGGTAAATTGTTTATAGCACCTCCATATTCCCCTTTTGCACATGAACATGAACTATTTTTTCTACATCAATCAATGACCCTGCATGCAAAGAAAGCTCTACACGGAGATGATTCCATTGGTGCCACTGCATTTGGGGATACACGGTTCCTATTTTTCAATTTTTTTAAGGGGGTACGTGTTCAACTTTGGTGCATGTAGGATATATTTTTTATCCATTTAGCTGTAATTTTACTGATGTCTTAATTAAACATATCTTGGATTTGGCTGCCCAAATGCACATATGCATCAAAACCTCCGAGTGTGTTCAATTGTCTACATGTAGTGAAGGCAAAATATGTGTAGATGGTATACCTTACTTATAGCTTACTGATTAATTTTTGACATAATTTAATTACAAAATTATATATTTGATGGGGCCACCCAGTAGTTAACAGTCCCCGTAGTCCACAATCTTCGTGGAGAAAAAAAACAAAAAACACATCAATTATTGAAGTATAATTATATAATTATAATGGTAGCCTACATGCTGTAAGTGTTCATCCACAAAGTGTTATTTTTATCATTAATGCCAGGGGGATTTTTTCATTGTGAATGTTGCAATGTTGCAATTTTGCAGTAGGGAATGGATCTCATTATATTCCTGTGTGCTGTTCTTAATACTGTACAGCTGTCATACCTTTAACTGTATCTTTTTACAGTCACTTTTGGGAAGTGTCTGAAGGCTTATATGTAGAATTCCAGTATTTTTTAAAAGGTAGACAGTATTAATAGCATATTTTATGAAAAAAAAACTGAACTATTGATGGACGTATAGCATGAAGGCAAATAGCAATGCACAATTATGTTACAAAGTACATGTACAAATTCAAACCACCACTGAGTCAATTGGAAACATTGTAATATTTAGATTTAGCCAAACCTAAAAGTGAGCTCCTGGGCGGGGTTGCTCAAAGCCCAAGTAAGCTAACCCAGGATTTTGATGTGAGTTTTGTAACTTTGCATTGATGTTTTTTGTTTATAATGTCTGGCCTTCTGTTTTGAGTTTCAATAATCTCAAAGTACATAAAACATAAGCAGTGAAAAACATTAGTATACCTTCTGAACAACCCAGCCTTGATCAACAAGTTAACCTAGCTTGAGCCCACGATCCAATGGAAAACCAGTACTTTGTCAGCGGTCAACTTTTTGAAAAACATGTGACCTTGATGAGCTCTTAACCTGAGCCTGTGATATGGTCATATAATACTGGTCAGCAGATACCTTGTTTTGACAGCTGTCAATTGACCATGACATGGATGTCCAATATCATACATGTACGATTAAATTATAGCCACCATGTTCTGCAGCATTGGCTTCATTGGGCACAGCCGCCATGATCCACACTGCTAGCCATGTTGACCATGAAAAAATAGTGCTATGGTTTCCTATTTGTACGCGTGCATGTGGTTCTGTTTCTATAGTTATGGGGCTCTGCTTGGCAGCAGCCGCTGGGAGCTCCGCCATAAAGGTGGCTGTGTCATAAATTTTTTCACAAAAAATGGAAGGAAGCAATAAGTTCATGGTTTAAGGTTACTGTATACCTCGAAAGGTGTTTCGCATCCAAGAGAAGTAATGCTCCCCTTTTACACTGTAATGTAGATACCTAATGATCAAACGAGACCAAGAATTTTGAAATCAAATGAATCATCCGATAATCCAGGCCCCCTAATGGGAGTGTCCAAATCACCTTTAGAAAGCTGCAGGTCAATGCAATTTTTTTGCTAATTTAATATGTTAGTCAGGTTCTAGACCCAAAGTGCTTAAACAACATGTCTGCATTTTGCTATATTCAATTTCAGTGAAAATAAAAGTTACAGAACAATTTTGAAAAAGGATTTAAAAAAAATATATGAAGTGATTGTACAAGAATCACTCTTGGGAAAAAAAAAATTTCAAAATAAAATATCCCCTGACATGTTTTTGTTGTTTACATGTCAAATTAGCTACATCGCTTAGATGCATGACACTTCAAAAGGCATACGGTAACCCTAAAGACACAGCATTTACGACAGAGTGATTCTAAACTATACCCTTATTCTAGATCTAGACTACACAATTGTATCACTGTTACTCAAGACTGCATAACCTTCATGATCTAAAGGCAAGGACAAGATCAGATCTACTGACTTTTTCAAAAAGAGGAAGCTTGGGATTGCATAACCCCAGATATGCATGTTTGCCAAGATGACTTGACATCCCAATTTGTTTACATTTTTTTTTTTAACCAGCACATTCAATACAGACTAAGGACAACAAAAGAAAAGCCACTAACTGGAATGCAAACGGTTTTAAGACCTAAATGGAAGATCAAGATGTCTATAATTATTTGGACGAGGACAATAAACAAAGACTCAGAAGAAAGTTGAAGCCACTAGATGGAATGCAAACAATTTATAGACACTGCAAATGTGTTACTCTCTTCTTTTCAGTCCAGACTGAAGTGTCATCTTGTTCAAGATCATATATTTCATGAAAAGGTTACAAGGATCATATTTGAAATAATTTTCCTAATAGGCCTATTGCAATAGTGGACGACATCGCCTCAGCAAAGACAGGAAGATCTTCCAGTGTCATTTGTTGATTGTAATTATACAAAGTAAGTAAGAAAGATACCAAATTTACATTCTCTAGACCTGCTAATTAAACTTTGACAATCCTACCTGCAAGACAACTCAGAAGATTTGCATGAACTCTTCAGATCACATGAAATACATCAAATGAATGATTCTTGATCCTTCTCAAACAGTACTCAACAATAATATTAATGACACAAGATGCAACTATGGTCCTGACAAACATGATGCCTGTGCTGACCTTTCATGAAAGCATATACATTGCTGATGAAAACTTTAAGTAAGCATAAAAGCAAATGACTTTTAATTAATTAAATTAGGAAAAAAGTAAACATAGAGTTCTAGAGCTGGTATTCTTGGGTTGCACTGTCACACAAAAATTAATTCAAATTGACCATTCAGTGGATAAATTCAAGACATTGTGATGTTATAGGAGATAAATAAAGAAGACACCTTTCCAATTTTTAGCTCTACAGGCTGTGCATCTTCCCAAGCTTCAGATATTTGTTAAAATATTTTGGGCAAATTTACAGAGCCCAGTATGAAACTGCCATGTTGGTGTACCTCCATTGTACACCAACATTGCAGCAGGCAAATATTGTAAACATCTGGAAGTTACTTTGGATATCTAGGTGGCTGATTAACTGAACTGAACAAGCAAACATCTAAATATTAAGCACTTTTCCTAATACTTTAACTTCTAAAAAGGCTAAAAGTCACGAGATAAGTAAGTATTTTTCGACAAATGCTTTCGTAGCTTTATGTTACGCACCAACATAACTCTGAAATTCAAAATGTGCTTGTTTCCAAACAAAGCAAGCTATTAAGGCGAAAAGTTGTTAAAAGATATAAATTTATACCCCTCTTATGCCTGATGAGGATAAAAACTTTATCTGGTGGCTCTTTAGTTTTGGATTTTAGAAAATGATCATGTCACGTGCAAATGAAGATTATCCTTGAGGTCAGATTGGGTAAGATTTGAGTCCTAGATTGAATGGTTTTTTTAGCATGAACATCTCAATATTAATTTTATTTCAAACAAATTAGAACCTAGAAGTTCACTAAATAGCTTAATTATTTAAGTACCTGTACTGCCTGTAAGGCTTATCAGCCAAGGGAAAACAGCAAGTTCAACTCCTCCTACATGTACATGAAGGAGTTGTTTGACTCAAGAAAATAGCTTATAGTTTCTGAACTTATTAGCTTGCAAAGAAAGTCATGTCTGATGGCACAAAGCCTAGCAGTTCTTTGGGAAATTCTTTGAGGAAATTCAAACTACAGAAGTACTGTGAGAGATTAAATTTTGGGGGGCTAGTGAGAATGACTTTTAGGCAAGTACATCATAGTGACAGCTTACTGAGAGGATAGCCCAAAAAATTGGTTTTCATTTCTCCACATCCTGCTTATACTTAGCAATACTTTGGAAGATGGTGCAAACCATTCCAGCAGAAGTGAAGAGCACTAATTGTATCTTCAAGTTACAATAGATACAAAAATCTCCGACTTTACACAGGGGTATACTATTAACTTTTGATATTTTGGGGGAGATATGGTAGAGATTTAGGAACTGAGTAAACAAAGGATATACCGGTAATGATTAATTAAAATGCTGTCTTTCTGCTTAAGGAGGTAATAATGTCTCCAAGCACAGGAGATAGTTTTGTTACATGATCGAAATTTCCATTACATTGAAAATGCATGCTCTTTTGTCAATGATCAAATCTACAGGTGGATATATACGACTTCTCCCACTTCATATGAATGTCCTAAATATAATGAGTGACACCTTAGAATGTCTGAAAAATTAACTACCCTGAAAATTGATGCTTGAAGTACAAACAGCCCTGTGTATTTTAAGCTTCCTTGCCAAGAGGAGAGGAGTGATGTGAGTAAACAATTGATAATCTTTTATGTTGTACTATCTGGTTGTGACTCCTGTAAGTCAAAACTACATAAGACAGAAATACCACTAACAGCTTACTTGTTAGGGGTTCAAGCAAAGTTTCCCAATAATGTATCCTTAAACCACAGGAAACATTTTTCAAAGAAATACTTATTACAGTCAAACTCACAAAACCGTGAACACCTAAAATATGCCTGGAATGTTTATTGTGTAATAACCAATCACAAGTGAGATCTCAAACCACACAAACCACAGAACAAGGATGTATTGCATAGGTCACGGAACTATATATACATGTATAGTTTTGGTTTTAGCTTTGTCCCAAGATACACCCTCTGTCTTTATATATTACTGAAAGTCTAAATAATTGCTATCCTTTTGTATCAAGAACCACATCCAGTATTTAGTTTGTGTACTTTTACTCAAGTGAAGCGATGGTTAATTTGCCACAGCTATAAATAGGGATGAATAAAAATTTAAAATTTTGGTGGTTTTGCTAACCTTGGTATCATCTTTGGTTAAACTAGCAACTCAGTTTATTTTAGCAAACAATTACACTCCCTTGGGCCCAGTGGTTTGGTGATCTAAACACCCTGGAAAGATTGACCATGATAAATGCAAAGGTTTGCTAATTTTGCAATTAGTTGTGGCAAACAGTAAACACCTCACATTTTCCACTGTTTCTTCACAAATAAATTTGCCCTTGATTCACATATTACAAAATATAATGGAAGACTTCTATTTTCATCAATATCACTCCTCGCTTTTCATTGTCAAAATTATTATAATGAAACGAAATAATGAAAGTACTGATTTGGATCGTTTGCGCTTGAGTGATTCAACGGCCGCTAGTTGTGTTGGCCCAGAACATTGGTTTGTGAAAACAGTTTTCTCATGTTAAAAATATCCCAAACCCTCTTCACTAGTGTTTAAATAGCCTGTAACAGCAATTATCTTATGTCTTGTGTAACAGAAATAGAGGATTGATTTTGAGACTGGTCACAAAACAAATTTGTTCCATAACCGATTGTGAGTTACAAGGACAGAATATAGCAGGCCAAAAATCCAAGTAATCACATGCGTAGAGCAGTGCGTAGTGTTAAAACGAACTCGACAAGAACTTCTGACTACGATGTAAACAGAGTTTAATTGACAGAGATCAATGTTCCATACAGACTCAAATGAAACGAATCACGTGCCAAGACGAAGGTAGAATTAAACCACGTGCTGTAAGCTTAGCCGTAAGTCGATGTAAACCGTATGCCGGTTCGAACTGAAATACAATAACGAAAATAGGAGCTAACGTAACTAACATACCGAAGTATAAAGATAAAATAACACAAATGAAGAAACTATTGCTAACATTCTCAATAACGTCCGTAATATGGAAGTGTAACATAATCGGCACTTATACTGATCGTACGGAAGGCTGGAAAACGATTAATAGGCTACACGGTGTGTAACTTGGACGGTACCTTTATGGCAAAATAACCCTATATTGGAGATATGGACCTAATCAAGCGCGATTCCGAGCATACAGAACTAACTAACCGATTTAGTAACGATAAAAGGAAACTCAACCGAAACAAATAACAATAGAAAACCTAAGAACTAACCCTAAAGAACAAGGAATAGATTACTCACTTTGGTTTGCACACGCACTGAACTTGACTTGATAGAATAGACGAGTAACAGTGTATAGAGAAACTATGGCCCAATGCCGAGTAGAAGTTGACGCAGTGAAATCTGCACTTGAACTGACCTAACCGAGGAAAACCTCGTGGATATATCTAACCGGAGAACACGTACGCAAAACCTAGCGGTTATGACTATTTCCCTAACGGACATAGCAGCTGAAGGCTGGTCAACCACAGTAGATTAAGTAAGTAAGTAAGGCCTTGTTTGAAAGTGACAATTACTTGATAACATCTACGGTAAAGTAAGTTGCTGCGATCAAAAAACGAATTAACATCACGTTTCAAAACCAACATTCCGGCCCCTTAAAGGCGGTACTGCAGATAGCCTTTACAAGGAGATAGAAAAAAGGGTTTGAAACATGAGGTTGACTAAATGATAATATTATTACTTATATTAATTGGTAGATTATATTGTATTGTTCAAGAGAGTTCTTCAATCCACTGAAACTAATGCATTGTCGGTGTTCATAAGTTCCTTAATTCCTTGAAACAGCGGCTGCTTCCAGTAGCACAATCTTGTCGATTGGTCGCACGAGTTCCGATGTACTGGTCTTTAACTTGACGGAACGAACCAGTCCATCTCTACGGTTGGTATACACCTCCAGGATCCGACCGAGTGGCCAGGAGTTACGGGGCTTGTTGTCGTCAAAGACCAGGACGATGTCGTCTACTGCAAAATTCCTCCGCTGCTTGTGCCATTTCTGCCGTTGCTGCAGTGACGGGAGGTATTCTCTGACCCATCGCCGCCAAAATATGTCTGCTAGATACTGCACTTGACGCCATCTCCGATTGTAGTAGTTGTCATGGCTGGTAAAGTTTCCGGGTGGAACAGTAGGTCCTGAGCGCAGCAGCAGCAGGTGGTTGGGTGTCAGAGGTTCTAGGTCACGTGGATCGTCTGACAGCTTTGTGATAGGTCGTCCGTTGATTATTGCCTCCACTTCACACAACAGGGTGTTGAGACCCTCATCGTCTAGCACTTGCTCTTTCATCAGTGCCTTCATGACCTTGCGTACCGTCCGTATACACCTCTCCCATACTCCGCCATGGTGAGAGCCGGCTGGTGGGTTGAAGGTCCACTTGATATTCCGTTGGAGGAGAAAGTCATGAATCTGCGATTGATTCCATTCGTTGATTGCTTCCCGTAGCTCGCGCTCTCCCCTCACGAAGTTCCCGCCGTTGTCGGATCGCATCTCCTCAGGCTGACCTCTCCTTGCGATGAATCTGCGTAACGCGCTGATAAAGGACTCTGTGTCCAATGAGGAAGCCGCCTCTATGTGGACTGCACGTAGGGTGAGACATGTGAATATCACGCCATACCGCTTGACCCTTGTCCTTCCGCGTCGCACTTCGAATGGCCCGAAGCAGTCTACACCTGTGTAGGTGAACGGCGGTTTCGAAGGCGTTATTCGGTCTTCGGGAAGACTCGCCATCTTTTGTTGAGCTGTTGGCGCCTGGTGTTTACGGCAGCTGAAGCACTCGTTGAGAATGTTTCGCACGGCAGATCTTCCGTTTATTATCCAGTATCTCTGCCTAGTGAGCGACAAAGTGTACTCTAGGCCCGAATGACCAGCAACGTGGTGGTAATACTGGATGAGAAGCTTGACCACGTGGTGTTTCTTTGGCAGGATAACTGGATGCATTGCATCGGTGCTGATTGGCGCTCGTTGTAAACGACCACCAACTCGTATGAGACCATGAGTTAGGATTGGGTCAAGCTTGAAAATGTTGCTAGATTTCTTCAACACGTTCTGTCTGCTTGAAGTTGTCTGTTGGTCCACTTCCTTAAGACAACCGAGTTCCTCCTTGAAGCATTTGCTCTGGACGTGCTTGAGGATTTCGAATTCAGCGTTGTTCAGTTCCGCTATGGTGATGGGCGTGGTTGTGTCGGTTGACTGAATTGGACTCGTCACTCCTCTCCTTCGTTCCTTGCTAAGACGGGTGAGGTTTGACTTGTAACGGAGTATCCACGCTACTATCTTCTTGAGATAGGTCCAGGATGAAAACCGTTCAATGATTTCTAAAACGGGATCTCGAGTAGAAGCTTCGCTCATATGTACCACCGCGTCTTTCTTGACTTCTGGGTCATCATCGGGAATGGTAACGTTCATGTCAACAGGTCGTTGCGGCCATGTCTCAGTTGACTGAGTTAGGAATTCTGGGCCATGTATCCAGCGTTGGAGAGAGTCTGTTGACGCGCCTCTTGATGCGTCGTCCGCTGGATTGAATTGTGTATTTACGTATCGCCACTGAGAGGGAGAAGATGCGTCGTGTATCGTTGCGACCCGATTGGCAACGAAAGTCTGAAAGCGCCTGTCTTGGTTTTCTAGGTAACGCAGGACACAGGTGCTGTCTGTCCAGAAGAATGATTGACTGATCGGTAGACTCAACTCCCCTCGAGATATTTTCTCTAGTCTTGTTGCTACAACGGCTGCTGATAACTCCAGTCGGGGAATGGTAACTGGTTTGATTGGTGCAAGTCTGGATTTTCCCATGACAAACGAACATTTCACGTTTCCATCATGACCTGTGATTCTGAGGTATGTGACGGCTCCGTAACCCTGTTGTGACGCATCGGAGAAGTGGTGAAGCTGGCACGACGTGATCTCGCCGAGGTCTGGCGACTTGAAGCAACGGTCGATTGTTAGTTGCTCTAGTTTGGGTAGCTCTTGCAGCCATACTTGCCAGCGGTGCAGGAACTCATCTGGAATCTTGTCATCCCAGCCATACTTGTTACGACAAAGGTCTTGCAGGATCAGTTTCGCATTGAGAATAAATGGAGCGGCGAACCCCAGGGGGTCGTATACTGAGCTGATTACGGATAGTATACCTCTTCTTGTAGCAGGCCTGTCCTTAATGACAATACTAAAACCAAACTGATCGGAGGCTACGTTCCATTGTACACCAAGAGCTCGCTCCACTGGTAACTTGTCGAAGTCGAGGTTTTTGACTTGAGCTGCTCGTTCTGACTCTGGCAAGGACTCGATGACCTTTCTTGAATTAGACAGCCATTTCGTGAGCTTGAATCCGCCTCGTGCTAGGAGCTCGCGCAGTTGTCTTGCGAGTCGAATGGCGTCATCGTCTGATCCAACTGACTTGAGGCAGTCATCGACGTAGAAATTGCGTTTCACGGTTGAAATGGTTTGGGGGTCAAAATCTGCTTTGTTGTCTTCCGCTGTTTTCTTCAGTGCGAAGTTTGCGCAGCTTGGGGAAGACGCGCCTCCAAACAGATGGACTCTCATCTGGTACTCTTCTGGCTGATTGTCGAGATTTCCGTCTGGCCACCACAGGAAACTCAGAGCCTCGCAGTCACTTGGCCGGACGCGTACCTGGTGGAACATTGCTTCCACATCAGACATTAGGGCTATTTGATCCTCTCTGAATCTGGAGAGTACACCAACAAGAGAGTTAGTCAGGTCCGGCCCCTGTAAGAGCTGGTCGTTCAGTGAGGTTCCGTAATGCTTGGCTGAACAATCGAAGACTACTCTCACTTTACCGGGTTTCTGTGGGTTGAATACGGGATGATGGGGAAGGTACCAGCGGGTTCCTAGAGGGCCAGGGTCTTGACTGTTCACTTTCCTGGCGTAATCCTTAGATAGCAGATCGTCCATAAACCCTTTGTATTTCTGATGGACAAGTGGTTCTCTCAGCAGTCGCCTTTTCAGCTGGAGGAGTCGGCGCTCTGCTAGAGTTCTGTTGTTCTGTAGGCGTGGCGGGTAGGACTTCCAGGGTAAAGCCATTTCGTAATGACCGTTTTCTAGTTTAACTGTTTCTTCCATAATGTTCAGAGCCTTCCGGTCGTTGAGTGACATAGACGTTTTTGATTCATAGAAGGTGTCGCTAAATTCTAGGTTGCAAAACTCATGAAATTGTTCATCAAGGGTCTTGTTTCCTTGAACAAAGTTCGCAGTGGACACTTCAGTCGTGGCTGCTCTGCCCAACGGGCCGTTAAGCACCCAACCTAACACTGTTCGAGTTGCAAAGGGACCGCCATCCTCACTTGGTCTCATTTCTTTGGGTTGTAGAGCCTCCGGTACGTCGCTGCCGATTAGAAGGCCAATCTCAGCGTCTATGTGAGATATGTTGACGCCTTTCAAATATGGCCAGCGGTCGACATCCTCTTGCCGGGCGATAGCTTCAGGGGGAATAGGCAAGCTTGGCCTAGAGTAGACCTTTGGCAGCTGTACTGTCTTGTTCTCGCTTAGATCGAAAGCTTCCAAACTGACTAGGGAGCATTCAGTAGGCTCGCTTTCACCTTGCAGCGTTGTTAGTGACAGCTTCGTTTTAGTTCCCTTGAAGTTCAGCTTTTCCAAAAGGCTTTCGGTGCAAAACGACGTGTTTGAACCGGAGTCCAGGAATGCGTACGTTTCCACTATTTTACCATGACCCTTTGCCTTGACCCGGACTGGAAGAATCGCGAGCCCGGTTACTGAATTACTTGATGTGGAGTAACTGGACTTGATGTAACCATTGTTGGCAGAGTTAGAATTAACGGGCGGTGGCTCCACGCCTTTGCCTTGGCCCCCAGTTGGGCTTTCGGTTATGGTTGAAGCGGTTGACGCGTTTGTATTGCTTCTTGGATGTAGGAAGACACACCCGACACACCCTTGTACCCTGCAGAAGCTTTCCTTTGGGCAGTCGCGCACGAAGTGACCGGCTGTCAGGCAGTTACTGCAGAGTTTATGGTCGTCCACGAACCTTTGCCTTTCCTGGAGAGACTGTTTGCGAAACTTGTCGCAGCGTGATAGCCAGTGGCTAGAAGAACATGATGGACACTTGGGTTTTTCCTTTGAAGTTTTATCGGGTGGAGGTTTGCCTTGAGTTGAGAAGCCCCCTCCTCTTGGCGGTTTTCTCGACGATTTGCCGTTAACTTGCTTTCCCCTGTTTTCGTTTACTACCTTGCCGAAAATGGGATGGGTTGCAGCTCTTGCCTTAGCTGCCACAAAGGCCATGATATCTTTGACGGTGACGTCTCGGTTTTCCTTTTCTATGATACGGTCAACAGTATCGCGCCACTTCAATCTAATTCCAAATGGAAGCCGGTCGATTATCTTCTTGAGGTTGTCGGGATTGTCCAGCTTATTGACGTAACCAATTTCCTTCAACGTATTGACGCAGCTTGAAAGCTGGATGGAAAACTGCTCAAGCGCTGATCCGTCCTCAGGTTTAATCGATGGCCCCTCAATTAGTCGTTTAACATGCGCGGCAGCGATCTTGTAGCTCCGACCGTATCTTTCCTTCAGCAGCCTTCTCGCTTCCACGTAGCCTTCTTCTTCTCGCATGGAAAGACAACTCCTCATTAGTTCCTGGGCGGGACCAGAAGTATACTGCACTAGGTAGTACAGGCGAGAGCTTGAACTTGTGGTCTTCTGTTCCACGAGGTGTTCAAACGCGTGTATGAAGTCGCAATAATCGATGGGATCACCGCTGAAAACTTGCATACTCGGCTGCGGAAGAGTCAGTGCTGCTGTACTTTGCTGCTGATGACGTACAAGCTGCATAAGGGCTTGGTTATGTCGATCTTGCGTCTCCATTAGACGAACGAATGATGCATCGTGATGGCTACTGGGTTTGATGTCATATGGCAAACTTTCTTGGTTTGGTGTCATCCTATGGCGATATTCAGGTGCTTCGGGGTTCAGAGGATACTTAGATGGCTGTCGAGTTTCGTTTGGTTCATAGGGTTGCTTGCCTTGAGAACCAATTACTGTCTCGTCAATGACATTGCCTGGGGGGCCTCCTTCCATGGGCGTAGACGCAGACTTTACGGGTTTGAGTGCTGCTCTGACCGGCGTGACTTCATCCCGATGAAACAGCTCACGCTCGCGGTTTTCCTCGGCTTCTGCCTCCTCGAACACTTGTCTCTCGGCCTCAGCCTCTGCGATGTCGGCTTGCAGTTGGATTTCCGCTTTCCTTTGCTTGATTCTCAATTCTTCGATTTCGAGGTCGTGCAGTTTTTGAAGGGTAGCTGCCTTGACCTCTAACGCTGCCTTTTTTGCAGCAGACCTTGCCTTTGCACTAGGGGTACTGCTTGTGCGAGAACCAATAACAGATCGCGTGTGGAACGAATCACGCGATCCGGCGTTACTTACAGAATCCTCGGGGCCGACGAAAGCACTTTGAGCTGTCAACAATCTTTGAGCGTCTGGTTGCATGATCCATGAAGAGATTTCTCTCTCTAGTTCCGACGCTAGTTCTACAAGCGAGTCGTAATATTTTTCCGAATCTTGACGTTCTCTTTCGGTCTTAATTTGGCTATGATAAGCTTCATGAGCGATTTTGAATTCCTCTAGAACTTCGTTTAGCTCAATCTGGACTCTTTGAATGGCGTCGGCGGATTCGCGTGCGGACAATAACTCGTTAAGTCTATTGACCTTTCTTGTCACGTTTGTCTTCGCAAAACTGCGGGCGGCCTTTAGATCATCCGGTGATTGCGGTTTTGCGGAAGCCATTGTGAAACGTTAATCCTTGATAAATCCGATTAATTGCGGTAGATAAGAAAACGTCAATCGTGCGTTACACTGAATGACAAATTGCAGATAACACGGGGTTGAAGTGAGTTGGAGTGATTGACGTGCAAATTAGTCAGCGAATTCTTCGAATTCCTTCGCGGTGCACCAAATTCGAACTAAATGTGAGTTACAAGGACAGAATATAGCAGGCCAAAAATCCAAGTAATCACATGCGTAGAGCAGTGCGTAGTGTTAAAACGAACTCGACAAGAACTTCTGACTACGATGTAAACAGAGTTTAATTGACAGAGATCAATGTTCCATACAGACTCAAATGAAACGAATCACGTGCCAAGACGAAGGTAGAATTAAACCACGTGCTGTAAGCTTAGCCGTAAGTCGATGTAAACCGTATGCCGGTTCGAACTGAAATACAATAACGAAAATAGGAGCTAACGTAACTAACATACCGAAGTATAAAGATAAAATAACACAAATGAAGAAACTATTGCTAACATTCTCAATAACGTCCGTAATATGGAAGTGTAACATAATCGGCACTTATACTGATCGTACGGAAGGCTGGAAAACGATTAATAGGCTACACGGTGTGTAACTTGGACGGTACCTTTATGGCAAAATAACCCTATATTGGAGATATGGACCTAATCAAGCGCGATTCCGAGCATACAGAACTAACTAACCGATTTAGTAACGATAAAAGGAAACTCAACCGAAACAAATAACAATAGAAAACCTAAGAACTAACCCTAAAGAACAAGGAATAGATTACTCACTTTGGTTTGCACACGCACTGAACTTGACTTGATAGAATAGACGAGTAACAGTGTATAGAGAAACTATGGCCCAATGCCGAGTAGAAGTTGACGCAGTGAAATCTGCACTTGAACTGACCTAACCGAGGAAAACCTCGTGGATATATCTAACCGGAGAACACGTACGCAAAACCTAGCGGTTATGACTATTTCCCTAACGGACATAGCAGCTGAAGGCTGGTCAACCACAGTAGATTAAGTAAGTAAGTAAGGCCTTGTTTGAAAGTGACAATTACTTGATAACATCTACGGTAAAGTAAGTTGCTGCGATCAAAAAACGAATTAACATCACGTTTCAAAACCAACGCCGATAGAAATTCATCCGTTTCTGTGGTTTCTATGGTTGTAGATCTTGCTCATGATTGGTTATAACACAATAAACATTCCAGACATATTTTAGGTGTTCACAGTTTTGTGAGTTTGAGTGTAAGGCTCTCCAATAACTGTATAGGTACCATGCACTTCAATTGTACAATCTTATAACAGTGGTTGGCCTTTTTAGGGACTAAACATTATAGTACATTGGCCAAAATACAAATAGTCCAAAAATGAAGAACAGTCTAGAAAGTAAATTTAACAAAGCCTGCAATGATTACAGAATGATTAAGCCTTGTTATTGTTTTATTCAAGCAACACATACTTAGTATAAACTTTTGCTGACAAGGATAGTACAAATCTGGAACGATGTTCCCACAACTCTGGTTACTGTTGTACTCTCTAGTGAAACCACAACCTGCATGCCTCTTGTAAGATTTGTTTGTCAAATAGAACCAATAAAAGGAATCCATTTTAGCATTCTGCAAACAGAATATAAGTGGACATAAATAAATAAACAAATTAATTTTTCAAAATTATTCCATTAAATTACTGCAACTAACATAATAGCCACCTAATTTGTTATAAACTACAACTAGATTCTAACCTGGGACCTACAGAAATTTGATTAGCTATGATATTTTGAACTTCAACACCCAACATTTAAGTACATTGTATATTGGAGTAGACTCTTTTCCCTTTATGTTCTAAAGATACTAATTTATGCACTGCATCATTTACTCTGTACTGATGATACTGCTTACAACATTCCATCAGTTTAGCTGTTCTATATATTTAAATGATTCTGTGGTTATTTTATGAAAGGGCCTGTACGGTCGAATATTCTTTGATGGCCTATGTAATTTAGTAATATACAAAGATGTTCCGATTTCACTTCCACTTTGCTGGCTGTTACGTATATGGTTTGTCTTACCATATTTGGAGTAAACATGTGCGTTCTAGTTCTATGTAGCTTACATGAAGTACGCATTAAACGAGTTGAGTTGCATTGCAAATGGCGTCTTGTCGTGCCATCCGTAACATGGTGTCAGAAGTGTTTTGTTGATCTTATGGCGAGTTGCAGCGCTCAAGATTACGTCTTCTGGTTGATATTCAGTCAAAGCAGTTACTGAAGCGAAACGAAGCGACATTTCCTTGATTTAGGGTACGTACAGGAATTTCAACATCGACCACGTGCGTTGAAACCCAGCGAAACGATGTCAGACACCGAACAAGATCCTCCACCACCAGCTCCACCGCAAGCTCCACAGCCTACTCCGCCGCCTCAAGTCCTCAGTTTTCCTTCAAATTTTCCAGTACCAAGCGCTATGGTTTGTCGTGGAGATATCACGAGCAACTGGGAATTTTTTAAGCAACAATGGCAAGATTATGAGGTAGCAACGGGTTTGGATCAGAAGAGTCAATCGATCCGATTAGCAACCTTCCGTTCTGTTATGGGAAAGGAGTGTCTGCAAATTTTCCTGAATCTGAATTTTGGCACCGAAGTACTGACGATAACTTCAGCATTGAAGGCGCTGGAAAACTATTTCCTACCAAAGAGAAATGTCGTCTATGAGAGGTATGTCTTTAACTCTTGCATTCAAGTACCCGAAGAAACTGTTGATTGCTATGTCAATAGATTAAGAAAACTCGCAGCATCGTGTCAGTTTGGAGCACTTGCAGAAGAAATGATACGTGACAGGCTAGTTATTGGAATACAAGATAAGGGTACAAAAGCTAGATTGCTCAGAGAGAAAGATTTGTCTTTGGATAAAGCTCTTGACATGTGTAAATCAAGTGAAATAACGAATAAGCAGCTAAAGTCGATTCAAAAGGATGAGAAACAAAACAATGAGGAACTGAACTTAGTTCATGTGAAGCGTAAACCGATGCAAGGCAAGATGCCTCCTCATCCGAAGAAACCACCAAATCCAAAGAAACCTGACAAAAAATGGAAATGTAAATATTGTGGCCAACAAAAGAAGCATGCCAAGCAGACAGAATGTCCAGCTTATGGTCAACAATGTCGCAATTGTAAAAGAATGAACCACTTCGCCAAAGTGTGTCAGGCAGGCAAAGAGAAGGTTCATGTCGCTGAAGTGGCAGAAGGTTTTGAGTCTGAGGAATCATTATTGAAGATAGAAGAAATTACTGCAATTAATGGTAGTGGTAAACAGTTGACATCCAGTATTACCTTTGTGATAGAAGAGCAGTACAAAGAGCAACTAGTATGTCAGTTGGACACTGGTGCAACTTGTAATGTGATCAGTCACAGAAATTTAGTTCAGCTATTGCAGAATGGTGATCCCCCCTTGTCTAAGTCCAATGCCCAGCTAAAGCTATTTGATGGTAGCTTGATGAAGCCTGTAGGTGAGACCACACTCACAGCAGAGAGAAGGGGCAAGCGTCTGGACCTGAGATTCCAAGTTGTTGAGAGTTCTAACAAACCCCTCTTATCGGCTGAGGCTTGTGAGCAGTTGGGACTTCTCAAAGTGGATATAGATCCTGAAGAGTCCATTCATGTCCTGAAAAGCAGTAGTAACCTGACCAGAGATCAGATTCTTGTTCAGTACAAAGATGTTTTTGAAGGGTTAGGCCATATTGGTGATACAACCATTATCACAGACCCCAGCGTAAAACCAGTGCAGCATTCTCCGCGCCGAGTGCCAGTTCCCCTGCGTGATAAGGTCAAGGCCAAACTTGATGATCTGGAAAGGAAAGGAATCGTGGAGAAAGTCACAGTACCGACCGACTGGATTAGCAGTATGGTGGTTGTCACAACACCAAATAAGATTAGGATTTGTTTGGATCCTAAAGATCTTAACAAGGCAGTCATCCGTCCAAAGTACCAAATGCCTACTCTAGATGAGTTGTTGCCCAAGCTTAGCAATGCCAAAGTGTTTAGTACCTTAGATGCTAAAGATGGGTTTTACCAGGTTGGATTAGATGAGAGCAGCAGTCTCAAGACAACATTCTGGACTCCCTTTGGGCGTTACAAGTATTTGAGGCTACCCTTTGGTATCAACCTGGCTCCAGAAGAGTTCGAATGCAAATTGCATGAGAAGCTTGATAGTCTTCCCGGTGTAGAAGTGATAAGAGATGACATATTGGTCATGGGCTATGGAGAGAATGATGAAGAAGCAAATCGAAATCATGATGAGAACTTGATTCGTCTGCTAGAGCAAGCTCGAAAAGCCAATCTGCGTCTAAACAGCAGCAAGTTGAACCTCAAGAAGTCTGAAGTCAGATTCATGGGACACTTGATCACCAAAGATGGGTTACAGCCAGATCCTGAGAAAGTGAAGGCAGTTCAGGAAATGCCGAGGCCTACATCCAAGAAGGAACTCCTGAGTCTCTTAGGATTCGTTAATTACTTGGCAAAGTTTCTCCCTAGGTTATCAGAGGTCGCCCAGCCACTGAGAGAGATGACAGCAAAGAATGCAAAGTTCATCTGGTCCCAGCATCATGAGACAGCATTCCAGGAAGTGCGAGAGCTTGTAGTCAAACACCCTGTGCTCAAGTATTATGACCTTCAAGAAGAAGTCACAGTGCAATGTGATGCGAGTGAATACGGGTTAGGAGCAGCTTTATTACAAAACGGCCAGCCAGTTGCTTTTGCTTCACGGTCCCTATCACAGACTGAGAGGCAATACGCTCAAATCGAGAAAGAGTGTTTAGCGATTGTCTTCTCCTGCGAAAGGTTCAGTCAATACCTCGCCGGTCGTAAAAAGATAACAGTTGAGTCAGATCACAAACCCTTACAGTCCATTTTCCAGAAGTCAATCCTCTCTGCTCCATGTCGACTACAAAGAATGATGTTGAGGCTACAGCGCTTTAACCTAGAGGTTAAGTACAAGCCAGGTGCACAGATGTATGTTGCCGATCACTTGTCTCGAGCCTCGCTTGCTGTCAAGAAGGAGATGACAGACAACTTTCAAGTTTTCGCTCTTGAACTTGAAACACTTACTCCCTTTGATTCCATCAAAGTGGCTCCAGAAAGGTTAACTCAGCTGCAGAAGTGCACAGCACAAGACCTCGTCTTAGAGAGCCTGAAGACCACTATTCTAACAGGATGGCCTGAGAGAAGAGAGCAATGCCCAGTACAAGTTCGTGACTACTGGAACTACAGAGAAGAGATTTCACTCCACAATGGTATTCTATTTAAGAGTCAGAGAGTGATTGTCCCCAAAGCCATGAGGCCAGAGATGCTCTCAAGAATTCATTCAAGCCATCAAGGAGTCGCATCATGTCTAAGAAAGGCCAAAGACATCGTGTTCTGGCCTGGAATGAATTCAGAAGTCAAAGCCCTGGTTGAGAGATGTGCTGTCTGTGCCGAGTTTCAGGCTAGGAATGCTAGTCAGCCAATGCAGTCTCATCAACTTCCAGACAGACCTTGGAGTAAAGTGGCTACAGATTTGTTCACTGTTAGTGGAAAGAATTACCTCACAGTCGTTGACTATTACTCAGATTTTGTAGAAGTTAGTGAACTTGAAGATACCACCTCACATGCAGTTATACAAGTACTCAAAGAACAATTCAGTAGACATGGAATCCCGGACACTGTTGTCTCAGACAACGGACCACAGTATAGCAGTCAAGAATTTCACGAGTTCTCACTCAGCTGGGAATTTAACCATGTGACATCATCACCACACTACCCAAAGGCAAATGGGAAAGCAGAGTCTTCAGTGAAGACAGTTAAACTGCTATTTAAGAAAGCGGACCGAGATGGGAAAGATCCATGGCTATCGCTACTAGACTACAGGAACACACCTACTGAAGGTATAGGTGACAGCCCCGCCCAGAGGCTTATGTCGCGCCGAACACGAACTCTCTTACCAACAGCGTCAAGCCTTCTCCGTCCCAAAGTAAGCGCACATTCTACAGAGAAATTAGAGCGGAAAAGGCAAAAGGCGAAGTTCTACCATGACCGTCATGTGAAGCAGTTACCTGAATTAGAGATTGGACAAGAAGTCAGAAGTGCACCCCTGCGAAAGAACCAAACGTGGAAACCAGCTATTTGTGTCGAGAAACTGTCAGACAGGTCATATGTAGTCCAAGCAGGCAGTGAGACCCTCCGAAGAAACAGGCAGTTTCTGAGACCTGCAGCAGAATCCTCGACACCAGATAAGCAAAGCACCAAGGTTAGCTCACATGAGTCAGGAGTAAATCACAAGGAGATACCTAGAGTACCTGAGTTACCTGCTATACCTACTAGGCCTGACAAAGATTCCTTGAATGAAACTGTTGCTGAAGAGACTAATGTTCCATTGTTAGCACCTCAGAAGACAAGAACCCGGACTGTTCGTCCCCCTTCAAGATTTAAAGATTTTGACATGAAGCGTTAAGCAAAGGCTAGACTTTGAACACTTTAAGTTTGTTTTAGCAAGCTCGGATAAACTGATTTAGTTTGACATAGAACACTTTCAGAAACAAAGTGGATTTGTGTAAGTTTGTTTTAGGCTAGTTTTTGCCAGATATTTGTTTATTAGTTTTTCTTTTTTTAAAGAAAGGGAGATGTTACGTATATGGTTTGTCTTACCATATTTGGAGTAAACATGTGCGTTCTAGTTCTATGTAGCTTACATGAAGTACGCATTAAACGAGTTGAGTTGCATTGCAAATGGCGTCTTGTCGTGCCATCCGTAACACTGGCAATCAAATTGAAAATCGTCAGTGTAAAACGCAGACTGTGGACTGCAGACCGGGGTAAAATGCAGACTGAGAGTAAAATGCAGACTGCAGACTACAGACTTCATAAGTACATATCGTTTTATAATAATAGTATCAGGCACTGATCTTAAACATGATTATTCAGGCTAATTGCAGTGAAAGACTACACTCCGGTCAGCTGAGTCGCGCTCCGGTTAGACTGAATACCCTCCAGTTAGCCTGGATATCACTTAGGTTAGCCTAAAAAATGCTCCAGTTAGCCTGTTTTCGGTTAGGACTCAATGGTCAGTCTGCAGTTTAGTCTGTAGTTTGCGCTCCGCAGTCTGCGTTTTACACCGACCGAATCAAAAATCTAGTGTAAAATAAGTTTACTTACACTGTAAAACTGTAATCAACCCTAAGGCCTACCACTATCAACAATGAAAAATATCAGATGGCTCACCTCTTAATCTTTTCAAGAAAGTACCTATTCTTGTGTCAACATTTCATGGCGTTCAACTTCGATTTTTTTTGTTGCGGATCTTGTTAGATCTTTCGTAAACACGTTGCTTATGATCTGACATGTTTCTAACTGAGCATTAATTTTTCCGATACCTAATAAAGAGTAAAAATCACTTGAAACCTAAAAACTCTGATCAAAATGGTTAAATCTGACGTGTTTTGCAGGGTAAAGTAAGCTTGCCACGAGCGGCGAATTAATGTCTTGTTCCCAGTGTTCGTCGGCCTCCGGCGGCCCCTACGTGAAGGGCGACCCCTCCGAATTGACGAATTGACGAATAGCCTCAATTGTCAAAACCCAGTGAATTCACTCTAATCATCAATTTCAGTACTGGCTTCCCATGGTACCTCTTGTAACCGCCAGAACCGCTGAATGCAAGCTCTTAGTGCTTTTGGAGAAATCAAAATGGCGTTGTCAAGGTTAAAAAAGGCTACGAAAAAAGACGCCCAAACAGCGCTCCAAGAGGCCTTAGAGGAAGCAAATCAACTACTTGAGAATAGAAAAAAGCCGACAAAGAAGAAGCGTTTCCGTATTTTTCGGGATCCCTTGACTGGGAGAAGGAAAAGTCACTATCCGTACAAGCCCAGATTTCAAGACGATCGCAAGCGGCCAAGTTCAATTGGTATAATCATATTATTGGTTTATGATTATCATACTTCATGTCATTCGTTGCTGTTAAAATCATTATGTACTTCGAACTGTCTTTCCGGTAACAAAGTAAACCCTTTTGCATCTAGATCCAGCTCAAACTGCGGCTGATTCGGCGGATTCCGATGATTGCGACATTGGCGATCAACAGTACATGCCATCATCATCTAGCGTAGACGGTAACCTTTTTCTTATCCACATGAAACTGGTAGTCATAAATTGATGGTTGTAATTTTAAAATTTGTTGGTGTCCGCTATCAGGGAAAGAAAGCTAGAGTGTGTGACTCACCAGCTGGAAAAAGGTGATAGTTAAAGAACTGGTTTCTTTTGATGATTTGAAGTTTGCAAAAATATGATTTACATTTATTACCTTATTTTTCTTTTATGTGTTAGCAGCAATTGGAATTTTTCGCCAATAATCCCAGACATTCCTAACCTATGAAACTAGCAAGGATGAACATTTAGTTTTCCATAAAATTCTTTCTGCTAGTGCGAGAGAAATCTGTGATGCATAAAACATTTCTATCTTCCTAATAAATAATAATATAGTAATAATAATAATAGTAATAATAATAATAATAATAATAATAATAATAATAAAAATAATAGTAATAATTTATTTCCTGATATATCTAAGATGTAATTAACATAGATATGAATATTGTTCCACAGACAATCTCGAGGCTGCCTTGGCAAGATGTGATGAGTTTCTCAGCTCTACAAATAATCCATCTAAAAATTGGGAGACCAGAATGGTGAATTTGTCATCGAGCTGGGATAATAACAGAAAGCTGCTGCTAGAAGCTCTCCTTAATTGTGAGAGCCTCCCTTCACCTGATCATTGTCGGATATGTTTGGAAGAGAAAACACTTATAAGACGTCATGACTGCCCAAAGAAATTTTTCTGCTCTTCATGTGATGTAAATGTGCATTCTCTCTTGCCATTTCATAACAGAGATGGGTTTGTTGATGGTTTCTTTCAGGCTATTCCTCCAACTGTGATAATTGATGAAAATGGAGTAAAGCAAAACATAGGTAAGCAGATATCTAAAAGGAAGAACATCAGTCTGAAGACAGCCACTGTACATGTATTAAATTTGTGCTGACCATCATTGTTTTTCTTTGTTCGATGTTGTATTTGTGATATTAATTTTGTTATATTCTCAGGGTTCTTGTTGAGTCTTGCGAGAATATACATACATGTATGGATTGAAAACCAAGTAATGATAATTGTTGGTTTAGTGTTATATGGGTTGCTTTCTTTTAAGGTAGCTTACACTATACACGCATGTAGATTTTCAGTTTAATGATTATGAAATCCAGTCACTGGTTATTTACCAAAATGCTAGCTTTATTTATGTTATCAATAACCTGAACTGGTTTGTTCTGTCGTTTTCCTCGGCAAGTTAAGCCATTTCCATTCATCAGTTTGCCTGGGTACTGCCCAAGCTGTAAAGAGGCTGGGGTTTTACGCCAATTAACAACTTCAGGAGTGGTCATTGTTGTGAATGAGAAAGGTAGTGTTTAGACTGAATGAGTTACAAGTCATGTTCATAGAAATGAAAAATAATTTGCTCTAACTGTATCTTGATGGAACACCTTCCTGTGATCAGGAGCTATTGAGTTGTAAAACATAGTAGTGCATTTTTCTCACCCTTTTTTTTTTTTTTTTTTTTGCTGTTTTGCAAATGCTTATATATTTTCTTTGTTCCAGGATGATTTGATTTAAACAAGTCTACCATCCAATGTAGCCAGTGCAATTTTGTTTCTCCATCCTGGTCCCTAAGTGATGTTGTACATGCAGGGTATTGGCCTTGGCCAGGAAGCCCCACAGATACAAGTTATGTCTTTGATCAGCAGCTTTTTCATCTGTGGGATGCTTTTCAGAAGAGAATGCCTGGGACCTCAGAAAGCTCCTTTATCAGAGCGCTTGAGGATGTTTCTGTTATGAAAGGAAGGGTATGAGTCCACTTCTAAAATCAATAATAATCTCATTAATAATAATAATAATAATAATAATAATAATAATAATAAAAAAAGGGTGTTTAAAAATTATTATTTCAACAGGCACCAACCATTAATCATACCACATTCTCAAGGTCTTTTAAAGAGTGGAAGTTCTTGCAGTATGAGTTAGATTGTCTGCAAGGGCTTGACTGGATGAAGTGCCCTTCTTGTTCAATTTTTCAGCACTCCTGCCATGTCGATGGAAACATGAAACTTTATCGTTTCAAGACATCAGGAAGGTTCATATTCACTGTGTTTAGAGGTGTATTGCTCAAATTATGGGAAAATGCTGATTTTCATGATGTGGATTATAAGTATGCAATGAGCATAAATTCATATCAGTTTTCAGAACACTTTTTTCCAGTAATCTGTGGCAGTAATTCAACATTGAATCAAGGTCCTTAGCAGCAAATTTCTAAATTGTTTTACATACAATCTTTAAAACAATAAAACACCTCATTTATTAATCAAAGGGAATTCATAGTTTGCTTTCTGTTAGTAATATAATATGTAGACTAAATAAAAGTAGTATAAAAATTCAGAGATGATATTAATTAAAATTAAATTCCATTTTTGCATTTAATGCAATAATTTTGTTTTTAAATTGTCTCTCACATACTTAGTCAAAGAAGGCCATCATACTATGGAGACCTCTTCATTGCCAACAACCATGATGTAGACAGCCACATGAAGGCAGTTTATGCAAAGAAGTCCAAATCTAAGGTTTTTTGCTTTAGAATGCATTTTGTATGACATACATTTATGTCAATTGATGGCTTTTAGAGCTTATCTTCTTGACGTGATATTTGATGGGTGTTTTGCTTGACCACAGGATGTTGATAATAGATGTAGTGATTCACACTGGAGGGCCACAAACAACCATGGCAAAAAAGCAGCCAAACTTGATGAGACTGGACTTGAGATTGCAGGTTGAAATGAAATATATATTGTCATAAATGTATTAGGTCTGAAAATCTACAGCTGTATATGGAAGGGATGCATTTGTGTACTTATTGAAAATGTTATTTATACAATCATGTAGGTTGCAGGCATGGCTTGGCTCAGTGGGCAGTTAACATGTTTCAGGGAGAGCTGTATGGTTATGCAAACTTTATACATCAGAAAAAAATGATACCAGCCAGTGTCAATTATTTTTGGGAAGATATAGTTTGCAAATACTGGAAGTGGGCTGGAAAAGCTGGGGGGTTAGAAAACTGCGATATGAAACCAGCCTTGTCAGTAATGCATGCAAAAGCTCACAGTTGGACATGCCAGGTATAAATTATAATGGTTGTACATGTGTAGTTTCTTAAAGTTTGTAAATGAAAGCTAATTTGAATTATAAGTTACACAAATTTGAACAAGTTGCACAATAAGATCTACTACTATTATGTATGTTAAAACAGGTCATATGGGTTGGTCGATGGCAAGATGGAAGTGCCTGCTCCACTGGTGAGGAAGTGGAACAGATCAATTCTCACATGTCTCGTTGTGGAAACACTACAAAGTACATGCTTCCTGAGAGTAAGTGGAAACTTTAACCAGTGACGGAGTGTGAGTAAGAGTCTTATTTTTATTTTATTTATTTATTTTGTAAAGAAAAGAATTTTTCTGCTACAAATTGACTCATTTTTTTGTTACCCCCAAATACATGTATATTTAACAATATGTTATTGGATTTGAGATGTTCGTTAGCCAACAAGATGTTTTATGTTGTGTTGGCCATAAGTAGCCAACAAGGGTGAGTGGAATAATAATTTGCCAGTGAGGTAAACTATTACAATTTTAGGCAAATAATTATAATTGTTCTATTAAAAAAAATTGCCATATTTAATTTCACTGGCTGTCTCCATATAGTTACACCTACCATATTTGTGTTCCATGGTAAACAAGGTCTTACATGTACAATGGCCTGTAAATGAATAAAAACTCAGGAATTGCTATATACCAAGTCTAGTTTTTCAATAAACATGCATACAGTACAAAACTGTTGTAAAATCATTGATCTTATACTTGCTCATTACTATTTTTTTACCCTTTTGAAGATCGAGAAGAGCTTATTCCAGAGCATGCCCTGAGGTGGAACAAAAGAAAAATTATTGGTATGGCCCAAAGTCTTGCTCAGCGATATACTCGTGTGAGTATGCAACAGTGTACATTATTTGTTGAAACAGATAAAGACCTATATGTATTTCTCCTAGTATACCTCACAGCCAGTTTTAATTTTCATTAAAGAAGGAAAAGAGCTTTTGCCTTAAATTTCTGTCATTCCCTAATTTCAATTTTTTTTTTTCACTGCTATTTTTTAAAGGCTATTAAAATGCAGAATGAATCACTAAAAGACTTTAATGAAGCTCTTGATGAATATGGTGTATCATTGGATCAATTCAAATCAGATGACTGGAAGCTTGCTGTTGTTAGTCATGCACAAGGTAATAAAAATTTTGTGTATTTGGCATTACTTCATTCTGTAACTCATAATTGGAATAATACTAGACATTGGAATGAAAATCTACCCCGTTTTATAACACGTTCCTAACCTACCAAATATTGTTTTCTGTTAGTAAAAATGAACTGGAGAGTGTAAATGTTATCACCCTACCTTCTGAAGTACAAAGATGAAATAACAACTGTAACTGACTGATCTATTTACAAGTGATGCTTACTGGAAAGCAATGTTGATTTTTGAAATAGAAGTGGAATCCTGCAAGGGTACTTCCAGCAGTATTCAGCTTCAAGACGAAATAGAAATGTTGGTTTCAACCATAGAGCAGACTTCCCATTCCATGAACAAACTGGCTGGTATGTGTGGTCACACTATTTATTACTTATACTAAAATTGTAGTCAGGACTCATGATATTAAAAATACAGTCAATGTTTACAACTGGCTTCTTAAAAACATAGAAAACAACGCTTGGTTAAAACACTTGAATGACGTTTCCACCTAATATCTCAGGTCCTCATTGGTTTGGGTGGAATGAACAAGTGTAACAATGAATACAAAAGGTTCAAAAGTTATGCAAATATGCTAACGTGCGAGACAGCAAATGTTAATGGAGAGAACATTGACAATTGCTGTGTCCTTACGGATTCTTAATACATATATGTACTTGTTTGCTTGCATGCTTACTTGGTTGCTTATCTATCTATGTTTTTATTTATTTATTTACTTATTTATTTCTTCTCGTATTTTTAAGCTGTGATTATGTCTGTATTTTGAACGTCATTTATTACATTAATTACTTTATGATGATTTTGGGTCAAAATGTCTTTTTTACCTAATTAAATACCATTTAGAGTCATCCAAGCAGCGCACACGTTTGCGAAGTAAAATTTCTACAGAAAAGGCCAAACTTACCTCTCGAATACAGCTGTACAATGAGCAGACACAGAGTGACCAAGTTGCCAACCTTCAATCTGCATGTACTGTCTCTGAAGTCATGAAAGGAAACTTCCCCTGGGGAGGAAATACAGGTGAACTTTGAAAGATATCTAATACCCATTAAATTGATTTATTTGGATGTGGTTCATTAATACGTCTGCTAAATACATGTACTGATTGCTGTCCACGGCTGCTTATCGCTCAGCTACTCCGTCACTTGAATGCACCATTCAAACTGAGTGTTTTGCTACGCCGTGCTGACGAGGCCCAAATAGGCCGAAACAGCTGATTTTGACTGGAAGATTCGCGTATACTATTCTCATAGGTATCGCTTAATCGATGCTTACACAATTACTTTTATCATTTTATGACATGCCTAAAATACACTTTTTCATTAAACAACCAACTCATCTCACACTCTTATGTTTTATTGATCTCTTTATAAAGCTACGCCTATAAGGATTCAAAGAATCATCGTAGAAAAACACCAAATTTCCAGGAGATGGGACGAAGAAATTGCTCTTATCAAGAAGGAGATGACAGACTTCATAGCATTCTACTTGGAGGTTGTCCTTCCTCATCTTGAAAGGGAGATTGTGGATTTACAGGACAAGTTGGAGAGTGAGTGATTACTAAATGGCTTTAGTTTTTACAATTTCGATCGAAAATGTTTTTGGCAAGATTTTAAAAATGTTTTCCATTTTTCAAGATCCCGACTGCGACTCCAACATGCTCCTGGATGACAACTCAGAAATGGTGACCCTAGCTATCCAACCAGATTTGACGGTATAGTCTTCACGATTATAGTTACCGATTTTGTTAATTTTATCCTGGTTTTTGTAGCATGAAACAATTAGCTACCGTTTTGAAGGTCCCCTTTTCTATTGCTAAGAGATCCTAAGTCGAAGAAGGAACTTTGAAAGTCATATATTGTGGGTGTCATGAACAGGAAAACCTTTTCAGGGACCCCGACTCTGCTTAAGCTGCTAAGTGCTTACCCGTTAGATCATTGTGTCTTCTAATAAGAAACGTGCAGAATTACAATTAGTTGCTCGCTCGCTCGCTCACTCACTTAAAGACGTTCGGACGGATGGACATATAGACGGACGTCCCGACATCAGAGCAGTTGCCGTATAGTTTCATTAAGTATATATATATCTATTTTTTTACTCAGTGCACTTTCTTATTTTTGTTAATTTTGTTCATTACTCATGAAAATAGGAAACGAAGTACAAAACTACTTCAAAAAGTGCGCCGGTACTTCGAGGAAAAGTGAGCTTAGCAAAAAAGCGATTGCTTTCTGCAAGAGCCAAGTCTGTTGTGCAGCCACCAAATTTAAAGCTGCATTAACAGGGAGTGGATACGAAGAATGCCTCAACATTGAAGATAACGCAGAAAATGGTAACAAGGATGTTGATGATTATGACGATGACCATTCCGACAGCACCGGTGACTATTCCGATGATGATATGCCCACAAATTACCAGCCAACTCCAGAAGAAAATGTAGACGTTGTTGGCGAGAAAATTACCCAGTCTAACACATTTTCATGGAAATTTCTCCCTGAAATCAGCCAATCGACTCTACATGAACGAAACGGAAGTTCCGCTTGTAGCGTCATAGCTGTAATCTTTGCACACGGAGTATGGCACGAGCGCCTGGATCTTCAACCCTTGCGTTCACTATGCCCTCTGTGGGTTAAATTACTACTTGCATCCATCAGAGTGGGAAACCGGCTCTATGATCGCTGTCGACATAGCCTACCGCATCGCTTCCTGTCCGCTGCAGAGGCTGCTTCTGTCGCAAAGCAATGTGTCAGCGTGTCCATAGGATCACCTTTGGCTGTACGAGTTTGTGATGGACACGCACCAACAACGCTACAACACCAGTTATCTATTTTGTGCAATGGCCCCCACCCAACGAATGCTGCCTTGTTTATCGTGAACGAAAAAACTGTTCTATTTTTGGCGTTAGAAAGCGGTGGTATCGTCTTAGTTGACACTCATCGCCACGGAATGCATGGAGCCGAAATTTTGTTAGGTCAGGCTGGGAACTTATATCAATTTATAATTGAATGTCAGAAACTCCTTGATATGAGAGGTCACACTTATGGTAATCTGTCTTTCATTACTTTTTAATTCCGTATCGAAATTATGTCCAATGTATAAGAAGTATTTCAAGAATCTCCGTTTTCTTTTTAATTTTTTGGCCTTAAATCCTTTGGATCACTACCTTGCATTGATACATGTCTAATTTATTGCGTTCTACGTAAGGAAAACGCCAATTTTGTGCGATTGCTTGAAGAACAACTGAAATGTGTACTTGATGTTAAAATGATATCGAAAACTGACGACATAGAGAGCATTGCAGGGTTATCATCCAGGGAAGTTTACTCTTAGTCAGAGCCTAAACGTCGTAAGAACAGCAAACGAGTGAATTGTTTAGTAGTTAGGTAAACAACACTGTAAACAAGTGTCTCGTCTCAAGGACGTGATTGCTTACAAATTGTTAGCATTTACTCGTAATGCAAAGAGTGAGTAGAATAAGGATCATATTTGATTTATTACTTCTTTGATATATTGTTATTCGCATAAATTTTAGGCCTTTTGCGAGGAATCATTGTGTGCATTGAATGTTATGCATTAAGTGACAATTAATGAAAAGTTCACGTTTTAATACGCCTGTAGTTTTGAAATAATCAACAATGATTTAGATAAACATATACAGGCAAAAACAGACTCAGTTCGCGTTAAAGTCTTTGTCTAACCCATGCAAATTAGAAACTCTGAACTCTTAGTTACTCTTGAAATCGCATATTTAATTAGTTTCCCTTGACAATGGCGCCAAGATGTCGCCGAAACGTCGGATTTATCTATCGTTAGTTTTGAAATAATTTCTGGAATTTCAAATGAAAGGGAATGAATTCCTAATTGTTGTGAAGTTGTAGAAGTAGTGTAGTGCCTTAAAATAACAATTCAAGTGAAATAAATAAATATTTTTCGTGTAAATGGTAATTCTCTTTCAAATGGACTAATAGTTTCTGTTAGGGTTTCTTACTTTGGCAACTAAAATGCCTGTCAGTACATATCTGAAGAAAAATTTAGAAGGGTTAAAGGGAGGTTTCAGTAGAAAAAAAAATACCACTTACCAACAGGAGGGGGTCCTCCCATAGATCCGCCAATGTAAACAGTCAACCGTTCTCATTTTTGGCATGATTGATTTCCAGTTATATAAATTTGCGTCTCTTGTACAATGACGGCCATCTGACGCTTTACCCATCAAGACAAGCTACCTTTCATAATGCGTCGTTCAAGGTGCATTTCGTAAAGTAGCTCGTCTTGACAGGTAAAGCAAATGTTTGCCGAAACTCATCCAAACGGGTACCATGTCTCTAGTATTAAACCAGCCCATCTCGCTGGTATTGAAATGCAATTGACCTTAATTTGGGCTGCACGCTTGCAATCTGACATAAACGCGGTTAAGTATGGTGAAAAAAGAGAACAATTAGGCATAACGTTTTTAAGGTAATGCTGAATAAGAAACATTATTGCGCCACTTTACGATAAAAGGTCAAGAGAACTTGCAAATTATTATACGTTATTACACTGTAGGACAGGGCAAAAATACGGAAGGAAAGCGGAGCCACAAAATGGCTGGACTAAACGACCCCAACTTTGACTTATAATACTGGATTAATAATATTCAATGCTTTAACATGTAAGACGTGCCGACATTTTGTTCCTTGCTCAATAGGCAACTTGCAAAATGTCCGTCCGTATGATATGTTGAACCTTCAGATAAAGTGTATTTATTCCAACAAATCCCATCTGAAACGTCGTTATATGGGGAATGGTGAGAATAGAGGGTAATTTCGCATAACGCGTGGACGGCCGATTTTGATAATAGATTTGAATATGGACAACTATGTCACAAACTCACATGAGAAATCAGGAATAGCAAAAGAGGAGACAATTTTGCAAAACCAGTTAATTGTCGATTGCTATGAAAAATGCAAATTAGGACCAGTACTTTACCAAATCCCATCTCAAACGTTCACTGTTTATGTGGAATGGTAGAAATAGAGGACAATTTCGCAGGACGGGTGGAAGGTCGATTTTGATGAAATAGTTGAATGAGGACCGCCATTTCACCAAATCCCATTTCAAACGTAAATTGTTTATGTGGAATGGTAGACATAGAGGACAATTTCGCAGAACAAGTGGAAGGTCAAATTTGATAAAATAGTTGAATGAGGACCGCCATTTCACCACATCCCATCTCAAACGTTCATTGTTTATGTGGAATGGTAAAAATAGAGGACAATTTCGCACAACGGGTGGAAGGTCGATTTTGATGAAATAGGTGACTGAGGACCGCCATTTCACCAAATCCCATCTCAAACGTACGATGGTTATATGGAATGGTAGAAATAGAGAACAATTTCGCAGAACAGGTGGAAGGTCGAATTTGTTGAAATAGGTGAATAAGGACCGCCATTTCACCAAATCCCATCTCAAACGTACATTGGTTATATGGAATGGTAGAAATAGAGGACAATTTCGCAGGACGGGTGGAAGGTCGAATTTGATGAAATAGTTGAATAAGGACCGCCATTTCACCAAATCCCATCTCAAACGTATATTGGTTATATGGAATGGTAGAAATAGAGGACAATTTCGCAGGACGGGTGGAAGGTCGAATTTGATGAAATAGGTGAATAAGGACCGCCATTTCACCAAATCCCATCTCAAACGTACATTGGTTATATGGAATGGTAGAAATAGAGGACAATTTCGCAGGACGGGTGGAAGGTCGAATTTGAAGAAATAGTTGAATAAGGACCTCCATTTCACCAAATCCCATCTCAAAGGTACATTGGTTATATGGAATGGTAGATATAGACGACAATTTCGCAGAACGGGTGGAAGGTCGAATTTGATGAAATAGGTGAATAAGGACCGCCATTTCACCAAATCCCATCTCAAACGTATATTGGTTATATGGAATGGTAGAAATAGAGGACAATTTCGCAGGACGGGTGGAAGGTCGAATTTGATGAAATAGGTGAATGAGGACCGCCATTTCACCAAATCCCATCTCAAACGTACATTGGTTATATGGAATGGTAGAAATAGAGGACAATTTCGCAGGACGGGTGGAAGGTCGATTTTGATGAAATAGTTGAATGAGGACCGCCATTTCACCAAATCCCATCTCAAACGTACATTGTTTATGTGGAATGGTAAAAATAGAGGACAATTTCGCAGGACGGGTGGAAGGTCGATTTTGATGAAATAGTTGAATGAGGACCGCCATTTCACCAAATCCCATCTCAAACGTACATTGGTTATATGGAATGGTAGAAATAGAGGACAATTTCGCAGGACGGGTGGAAGGTCGAATTTGATTAAATAGTTGAATAAGGACCGCCATTTCACCAAATCCCATCTCAAACGTACATTGTTTATGTGGAATGGTAGAAATAGAGGACAATTTCGCAGAACGGGTGGAAGGTCGATTTTGATAAAATAGTTGAATGAGGACCGCCATTTCACCAAATCCCATCTCAAACGTACATTGGTTTATGTGGAATGGTAGAAATAGAGGACAATTTCGCACAACGGGTGGAACGTCGAATTTGATGAAATAGTTGAATAAGGACCGCCATTTCACCAAATCCCATCTCAAACGTTCATTGTTTATGTGGAATGGTAAAAATAGAGGACAATTTCGCAGGACGGGTGGAAAGTCGATTTTGATGAAATAGTTGAATGAGGACCGCCATTTCACCAAATCCCATCTCAAACGTACATGGTTTATGTGGAATGGTAGAAATAGAGAACAATTTCGCACAACGGGTGGAAGATCGAATTTGATGAAATAGTTGAATAAGGACCGCCATTTCACCAAATCCCATCTCAAACGTTCATTGTTTATGTGGAATGGTAAAAATAGAGGACAATTACGCACAACGGGTGGAAGGTCGATTTTGATGAAATAGTTGACTGAGGACCGCCATTTCACCAAATCCCATCTCAAACGTACATTGGTTATATGGAATGGTAGAAATAGACGACAATTTCGCAGAACAGGTGGAAGGTCGAATTTGATGAAATAGTTGAATAAGGACCGCCATTTCACCAAATCCCATCTCAAACGTACATTGGTTATATGGAATGGTAGAAATAGAGGACAATTTCGCACAACGGGTGGAAGGTCGATTTTGATGAAATAGTTGAATGAGGACCGCCATTTCACCAAATCCCATCTCAAACGTACATTGTTTATGTGGAATGGTAAAAATAGAGGACAATTTCGCAGGACGGGTGGAAGGTCGAATTTGATGAAATAGGTGAATAAGGACCGCCATTTCACCAAATCCCATCTCAAACGTACATTGGTTATATGGAATGGTAGAAATAGAGGACAATTTCGCAGAACGGGTGGAAGGTCGATTTTGATGAAATAGTTGACTGAGGACCGCCATTTCACCAAATCCCATCTCAAACGTACATTGTTTATGTGGAATGGTAGAAATAGAGGACAATTTCGCAGAACGGGTGGAAGGTCGATTTTGATAAAATAGTTGAATGAGGACCGCCATTTCACCAAATCCCATCTCAAACGTACATTGGTTTATGTGGAATGGTAGAAATAGAGGACAATTTCGCACAACGGGTGGAACGTCGAATTTGATGAAATAGTTGAATAAGGACCGCCATTTCACCAAATCCCATCTCAAACGTTCATTGTTTATGTGGAATGGTAAAAATAGAGGACAATTTCGCAGGACGGGTGGAAAGTCGATTTTGATGAAATAGTTGAATGAGGACCGCCATTTCACCAAATCCCATCTCAAACGTACATTGGTTATATGGAATGGTAGAAATAGAGGACAATTTCGCAGGACGGGTGGAAGGTCGATTTTGATGAAATAGTTGAATGAGGACCGCCATTTCACCAAATCCCATCTCAAACGTACATTGTTTATGTGGAATGGTAAAAATAGAGGACAATTTCGCAGGACGGGTGGAAGGTCGATTTTGATGAAATAGTTGAATGAGGACCGCCATTTCACCAAATCCCATCTCAAACGTACATTGGTTATATGGAATGGTAGAAATAGAGGACAATTTCGCAGGACGGGTGGAAGGTCGAATTTGATGAAATAGTTGAATAAGGACCGCCATCTCACCAAATCCCATCTCAAACGTACATGGTTTATGTGGAATGGTAAAAATAGAGGACAATTTCGCAGAACGGGTGGAAGGTCGATTTTGATAAAATAGTTGAATGAGGACCGCCATTTCACCAAATCCCATCTCAAACGTACATTGGTTTATGTTGAATGGTAGAAATAGAGGACAATTTCGCACAACGGGTGGAAGGTCGAATTTGATGAAATAGTTGAATGAGGACCGCCATTTCACCAAATCCCATCTCAAACGTTCATTGTTTATGTGGAATGGTAAAAATAGAGGACAATTTCGCACAACGGGTGGAAAGTCGATTTTGATGAAATAGTTGAATGAGGACCGCCATTTCACCAAATCCCATCTCAAACGTACATGGTTTATGTGGAATGGTAGAAATAGAGGACAATTTCGCAGAACAGGTGGAAGGTCGAATTTGATGAAATAGGTGAATAAGGACCGCCATCTCACCAAATCCCATCTCAAACGTTCATTGTTTATGTGGAATGGTAAAAATAGAGGACAATTTCGCACAACGGGTGGAAAGTCGATTTTGATGAAATAGTTGAATGAGGACCGCCATTTCACCAAATCCCATCTCAAACGTACATTGGTTATATGGAATGGTAGAAATAGACGACAATTTCGCAGAACAGGTGGAAGGTCGAATTTGATGAAATAGGTGAATAAGGACCGCCATTTCACCAAATCCCATCTCAAACGTACATTGGTTTATGTGGAATGGTAGAAATAGAGGACAATTTCGCACAACGGGTGGAAGGTCGATTTTGATGAAATAGTTGAATGAGGACCGCCATTTCACCAAATCCCATCTCAAACGTACATTGGTTTATGTTGAATGGTAGAAATAGAGGACAATTTCGCACAACGGGTGGAAGGTCGAATTTGATGAAATAGTTGAATGAGGACCGCCATTTCACCAAATCCCATCTCAAACGTTCATTGTTTATGTGGAATGGTAAAAATAGAGGACAATTTCGCACAACGGGTGGAAAGTCGATTTTGATGAAATAGTTGAATGAGGACCGCCATTTCACCAAATCCCATCTCAAACGTACATGGTTTATGTGGAATGGTAGAAATAGAGGACAATTTCGCAGAACAGGTGGAAGGTCGAATTTGATGAAATAGGTGAATAAGGACCGCCATTTCACCAAATCCCATCTCAAACGTTCATTGTTTATGTGGAATGGTAAAAATAGAGGACAATTTCGCACAACGGGTGGAAAGTCGATTTTGATGAAATAGTTGAATGAGGACCGCCATTTCACCAAATCCCATCTCAAACGTATATTGGTTATATGGAATGGTAGAAATAGACGACAATTTCGCAGAACAGGTGGAAGGTCGAATTTGATGAAATAGGTGAATAAGGACCGCCATTTCACCAAATCCCATCTCAAACGTACATTGGTTATATGGAATGGTAGAAATAGAGGACAATTTCGCAGGACGGGTGGAAGGTCGAATTTGATGAAATAGTTGAATGAGGACCGCCATCTCACCAAATCCCATCTCAAAGGTACATTGTTTATGTGGAATGGTAAAAATAGAGGACAATTTCGCACAACGGGTGGAAAGTCGATTTTGATGAAATAGTTGAATGAGGACCGCCATTTCACCAAATCCCATCTCAAACGTACATGGTTTATGTGGAATGGTAGAAATAGAGGACAATTTCGCAGAACAGGTGGAAGGTCGAATTTGATGAAATAGGTGAATAAGGACCGCCATCTCACCAAATCCCATCTCAAACGTTCATTGTTTATGTGGAATGGTAGAAATAGAGGACAATTTCGCACAACGGGTGGAAAGTCGATTTTGATGAAATAGTTGAATGAGGACCGCCATTTCACCAAATCCCATCTCAAACGTACATTGGTTATATGGAATGGTAGAAATAGACGACAATTTCGGAGAACAGGTGGAAGGTCGAATTTGATGAAATAGGTGAATAAGGACCGCCATTTCACCAAATCCCATCTCAAACGTACATGGTTTATGTGGAATGGTAGAAATAGAGGACAATTTCGCAGGACGGGTGGAAGGTCGATTTTGATGAAATAGTTGACTGAGGACCGCCATTTCACCAAATCCCATCTCAAACGTATATTGGTTATATGGAATGGTAGAAATAGAGGACAATTTCGCAGGACGGGTGGAAGGTCGAATTTGATGAAATAGTTGAATAAGGACCGCCATTTCACCAAATCCCATCTCAAACGTATATTGGTTATATGGAATGGTAAAAATAGAGGACAATTTCGCACAACGGGTGGAAAGTCGATTTTGATGAAATAGTTGAATGAGGACCGCCATTTCACCAAATCCCATCTCAAACGTATATTGGTTATATGGAATGGTAGAAATAGAGGACAATTTCGCAGGACGGGTGGAAGGTCGAATTTGATGAAATAGTTGAATAAGGACCGCCATTTCACCAAATCCCATCTCAAACGTATATTGGTTATATGGAATGGTAGAAATAGAGGACAATTTCGCAGGACGGGTGGAAGGTCGATTTTGATGAAATAGTTGGATGAGGACCGCCATTTCACCAAATCCCATCTCAAACGTATATTGGTTATATGGAATGGTAGAAATAGAGGACAATTTCGCAGGACGGGTGGAAGGTCGAATTTGAAGAAATAGGTGAATGAGGACCGCCATTTCACCAAATCCCATCTCAAACGTAGATTGTTTATGTTGAATGGTAGAAATAGAGGACAATTTCGCACAACGGGTGGAAGGTCGATTTTTTATGAAATATGCAAATAAGAACAACTATCTAGCAAACTCACATCTAAAACGTGCAATTCACCCGATTTGATTGCGCACGAGTCCCTCTATAATAGAGTACGGTTGAAGGTAACTCGGTAGCGTCCTTATTTTCTTCGTTCATTAGAAAACTAGCCGCTAACCCACAAAGAACATAATGCCTTAAGGTATGCTGTTGTATTCGGCTGCGTACATGGGTGTAATGACTTAATGGTAATAAAAGAATTTCCATACGAAAAGTTTGGAGTTTATATGTTTAAGTCTCTATTTAATAAGGATAAGAAGTTGCAAATTTGAAAATTAGTTCAATTCCCCAGATCCACACTCCTAAAACTAATTCTAAAAATGCATGATATTCCACTGAAGTTTGCCATTATAACAATTTCAATTGCACAGTCAATATTAACAAGCTTAAGGAAGAGTTCCGGATGCAGTACTTGTAATTAACAAATTGTTGATGTTACCAGAGTTTACGGGTTGTTCTGCCCACACAGCGGTCAAACGCACTGCGTGCGCAGTTCCAGCCAAAATTGCTCCTTATAAACATCTTAAATTTTTGAAATCTTCCGCTCACTCAAACGTTAAGCTTCGTACATCGCATACGCATTGGAAATTTAGTAATTTTTATACTCCAACTTTCAATGCTCAAAATATGGTTTCCCTGAGTTGTTCGTACAACATTTTCTTACATATGTCTTACACACTATCGGTATGAAACACTTAGAAAGTTGTTGGTAACATTGTCAACAAGTGGTAAAATTAAATCAGGTAGAACTTGAAATAGTGAAAAAATAATAAATTGAAAAAAATGAAAATTGCCAATCGCTCTGTTTCACTGAGGCAAATGTACTCAAGAAACATGCAAACTCTATTGGAAAGACCAGTTTTAAGCTTGGTATAGCAACTTAAGGTGACTGAACACAGTTGTCCAATCTTTGGAGTACCTACCCTTTATTTTGCCATTTTTGGCGACCGTGGGATCAAGGCTTTTGGAGAAAAAGGTGAATGAAACACAGGTATCGAAAACTGTGATCAGCCACCTTAAGTCGACATTAGGTACCGACGGCGTAAGGGGATAGTTTCACACTGTTTGTACTCTTTGAATACACGTAACTGAACGAGCGACTTACTGGCAGTGCGAAGAACATGCTGGTTTGAAGGAGAGAGTTCTCATCTTCATCTCCGAGAACAATTGGCGCTGGTATGTTGGGTCCGCTCGTCTGCGATACTTGAACACAGATACTGCCCTTAGGTATGGGTTTGCCGTGGATTACTTTGCGTGATTCCAACGGCACTCCAAGTGCCTGGACTGTGTTGGTCGCTACGTATGCCACTAGCTGCGTCTCTGCTTTCTGCACTGAAGCTGACGTGGAACTAGTCGTTGCTAGTGTAGACATCGAGGAGGGATGAACTGTTAATTTAGTAGAAACGCCAGAAGAAGATGATTGAGCCTGCACGTTTTTTCCACTACCCACCGAAGTTGATGGCAAAGGAGTGGAAAGGTAGTTAGGGTTAGAAGACACGACTGGAGATGAGAGTGAAGCGGTAGTGGCAACCAGAATGGGCGCAGAAATTGAGTTAATATCTGCGACGGGTGGCGAGGTAATGATAGGAGGTGACGATGATAGAATGGGATTGAGGGTAGGTGCAGTGGAGGATGCGGCGTGAGATGATGGGAGGTTAGTTGATAGCGTGGCAGTGGCTGAGGTAGTGGTTATGGCAGTGGAGGATGCGGGTGATGGTGGAAGGTTAGTTGATAGTGTGACACAGGCTGAGTTAGTGGTTATGGAATGTGTTTCTGTTGAGATAGAAGAAAGGGTGCTAGAACATACAGAGGTGGTAGCCGACGAAGTAGCAGTACCAGAGTCGCTGAGTTCATCTGTTGAACAGTAAAGAATGGTTTATTAAATTAAGATTTCACTTGTCATTACGCCAAAAAAAACAAAAAAAAAAACAAACAAACATTACGGTTGAATCCCTCCTAAAGGGATACCACTACAAGAGGGCGACAATTCTGCTATTAACATTTTCGATGACTTTTTTTTCGAAGTCATTTTTAAAAAAGCGTTCACTGATCAATCGCTTCTAAATAAGCACGAGAGGGATGCTTTCAAAGCCTGCTTACCGGGGACGTAATAACGATAACAAATTAAAATACCACTGCAAACCTTGTTAGTACGACCGATGAACTGAACAGTTATAAGTGATAGCCAGAGTTGGTTTTGCCAGACGTTTTATTTTATAGCATCAGAAACCCATATGTTTCCAAATGTTTCTGACAATGAACATGAGACATAATCGCTAGGATAAGCGGTTATGGAAATATATGTAATACTTACGATCTATAAAACGTTCAAAAAGATCCATTGCACGCTTTCCTGCCGAAGGCGCTTTCTCTTGACCGTCAGACAGATCAAGAAATTTGGCTGCATTGCCTGGTGTCCCATAAACTGAAATGGTGTCACCCACACCATGAGGGTGATAGTACAAAATGACAACATCCCATTTGTGTTTTTTGTACAAGATATTTGCCTAAAATTAAAGTAAGATACAGAGAACGTTGTTTTAGTGAGTTGCTCTAAATAGGGATGGACAAACAGATGACGAACAGACAGAGGGATGTATGGATGGATGGAAGAACATGAACTACATTTACAGACAGATTAAAGGAATGATTGTTTGAAGACTTAA